>NC_143480.1:15753980-15904747 GCF_027475165.1 Benincasa hispida | reverse complement strand
AACAAAAAAAAAAAAAAAAGAAAAGAAAAGAAAAAGGAGGATATTAATTGTGAAGGAGGGGCTCACGTGGCCTGTTATCTGGTCTGTCGCTGCTACACGCTACACTGCACAAACAAAAACAACCTTCAGATTACACTTTCACATGGTATGGAGGTTGGCTTAATGCTCCTAAACCAAATCCCCTAATGGACCTTGTCCCCTTCCCAACCCCACATTCCCATCTTCGTTTCTTCTTTCACCATTTTTCCCTTCCCTCACAAATCATAATCTTCAATCAAATCTCTCCACTATATTAACTGTTCCTGTCTTCTACTTTCACAGATCAAAGTATTTTCTGCTGCTGCTGCTGCTGCTGCTAAGCAAATGAATCTAATCAGAATTCTACTGTTAGTATTAAAAAAAAATGAAGATACTCGTCCAAATAATACAATAAATCTATAATCATCGTCCTCTTTATAAACACAGCTAGTTTAAGTAACCAAAAGGGGTAAGAGTCTCCAACTCATAATAGTTGTGATTGGTGGAGTGGAAATGCCTGTAATGTTTCTTTATCCAATATTGGGTTGCTTTATCTTCTTCATGACAAAATTAATACATCCAAAGAGACCTTGGCTTCCTTTTATATCGTGATTCGCATTCGGACGCATTTGGTTTTGCAGGCATGGTTGTCAATGGACTAATCAGCTAGACGGTTGAGCCCACCATTAGTGAAGGCTGAAGTGCGATGGTGGTGATGATGATATGAAATGGACTTCCATTTTGTTTTTTTGGAAGGAAATACTTCCTCATGACAACGCCTCTTTTAACATATGACAAAGTCTCGTGTACCCAACTGCTGGCCTCGACAAAATCCGAGTCCCTATCGTCCCTCGTCTAGTTAGTCAGATATATGATTATCAGGACTTGAAATGCTAAAAAAAGCATCCCCCACATCAGTCCAGCTAATCAATCAGAAATATCAGAAGTTGGAATACTAAAAACATCCCCACGTCAGTCCAGAAGTCACTTCCTTCAAGAAAGGCTGGTAGATATTGGACCACAAGTCTCTGATCCTGTGTCTCCTTTGTCAGCCAACTCGCAGGGGGGTTTTGAAGGAAACACGAACACTGTAGATTCCGCCAATGAAGGCTGAAAGCTAGCAGAATATCTTGCTGAAGTTAAAGTAAATCTGGGCAACTGTAGCATACCTGAGGCCAAAGGAACCAGCTTGTAGCTAAGGACGTGCTCGGATTTAGGGAGTATTGAAATTGTATCATCATGAGAACCAGATATCACAAAACTCTGTACATCTGCTAAAGAAAACTTGATTTCCTGTAATAACTTTGATTGATTTTTAATCTTTATAAAGTAGGTGAATGGTTCTCCGAGGATGGCATAAGGAGGACTCTCCATGCACACAATTAAAGGCGAAAACTCTATATCGACATCTGGAAGCCTCTGCGTGGTTAAGACTGAAGGAATGTTAGAATCATAGTGGTCTTTAGTCCTTGAGTATCTTTTCCACCTAAGTAACACATTTCCTAACCTAAGCTTTGATGGATTTATCTCGGAAGTGACGGTGAAAACCTTCTTAAATTCTTCCCCAGCCATGAGAAGAGCTGGGTCTACAAGGTTACTGCTAGCACTTCTTATGGAACATGACTTTTCTTCAATCCCGTCATTATCTGCTTCAATTGACATGGATATTAGTTCCAAGGGGACCTCGGTGCAATTCCGGGCACTGGTCACCAGTATGCAAGTCTCGTTTAGGGGCAGAGATAATGACTGGTCAGCATGAGGGATTGCTTTAGTCCTTGAAAGCAACAACGGGTCCCGCCGGAAAGGCAGCAAAAAGTGATGACCAATTGTTACAGCAGGCTTGCCGTCAATCTGCAAGCTCCTGTGGACATTGATTTTTTGAGCATTTGGTTCATTGCCAAGTGGAGAATAGCCCAGGGATACATAAAGCATAATGGGCTTAGCTCGATGCCACTTAATTTGCAGTTTGCAGGACCAGGACTCTCCACTTTTTAGAAATGGAACAGAAATCAATCCAAAGGACTGCTTAATCTTCATTTCTTCATCGGAGATCAAATGTGATTCCGTATCATCTCCTGTATAAGAAATGCCAAGAAGCTCAACATGATGGCTATCAGAAACGTGTTCTGCTTCCCTTGGGCTAAACAAACCACCTCCTCGCACATCAACCAGGTTGATCTTCAACTCGCCAGCGTGGATATCAGGACCCTTGGAGATCACAGTTACAGGTACGATGAAAGTCTCTCCAACTAATGCAGGGGTAGAAGCACTTAAAGTAAGATCTACTTCTGGGTCAAGCTCTTCAACCTGGATTGCCTTCAGGCCAGAAAAGGCTAGAGCAGGATCCTTGGTTGGGAGCGTCTCCACATGATCTTCAAACTTCCAAAGAGGTAAATCATCCATTGAAACAGGGCTTTCAGCTCTGCAACATATTGTAAAGTTTGGCCGTATCTTTGCAATAACAGAGGTGCATTCAAGTTTCCCACTTCGATCTGAAGAAAATAAAAACATTAGTATGAACCTCAAAATTTTATAACCATAATACCATCAATACATATACATGCATAGCTAGCTGCCTGCTGACAAATATACATATGTATATCTCTCTCTCTATATGTATATATCAAAAACAGCAATCTACTAACAAAACCATCCTCTTGGACATCGACATTCAGAGGGAAAAAGACTGAAATGATTTGTATATTCAGAATCTAGTAAGATGAGAATATGATAACAATATCACATCTCTAATCATGCCAGGAGAAGCCTATAACACATGTCCAAGATTTCATCCCCGTCCAAATATATGCAGTATTTTGAAACAATTTTGACCCAAATTTATTTTTTTAAAAAATGGAAAAAAAAAAAAATGAAAATCATAAACACTTTCCGGAGCCATTATGAACATGATATAGAATCAAAATTCCCCTAGGCTTCATGGGCATACCAGAATCTCACCTCTGTTTTTTGGTATCAAATCAGATACTCTTTGATGTCTGTTTACTATTAAAAAGAAGGGAAAAAAGGCTAATATACTATTGAAATTCCAAGAACTTTTGAGAAAGAAACTAAATTACCAGATTTGATTTGATATGTCATTCGTAGCCATTTATTTGACGAAAGTGCAAGAGAAGAAGCCTGCTCAACTCTGTTATCATGTTGATCACCGTCTATCATAGCAGAAGGAAGTCTTTCAGCATTCATTATGATAAAGTTACACTCTGGTTGGTTAAAGTGAACTTCTAATTGATCAAGTTCAATAGTAAGGGGCAAGTGAGAAAGAAGTGACACAGTAATCAAAGTAGTCATGCCGGGCTTGATTACTTGATCATGAAAAGCAACTGAAGCAAGAAGTACCAATCTAAGAGGGCTCACTAGATCAATTTCAAGATGTACAGGATTGTCTCCCGTTACTTTGAGCTCTTTGCCATGTTCAACTGAGCCCAATACTGATTTTTCATGAACAAGATCAAATATTTCGTTGTGGATTTTTTCCCTCTGTTCTAGAGTTGCAGGGCCCACTGGGCAGCAATCTTGGGATCTGAGAGACAGCATATTAACATCAGATGATATGGGAAGTGCAGCCATTTCAAGAGAATACTCCAAATAATCTTTCACAATACCACGTTTCCTAGACAACTCTCGCAGGTAACCAAGGACTTCCCACAACAAAGTGGCCCATCCCTCTCTCCTATATAAACTTGCAACATTGTCAAAATGTTTTTTTGCATCTTCTAAATCATCCATCGCATAATGCTCTTTAGCTATCTGGAATGCAAAAAAGGAGCTCGTTCTCTGGGCTTTGGCATGACTGTACGACTCATAAGCTTTTTGGAGAAGAGTAATCATCTTCAAGGGATCTTGATGTTTTTTTTCTTCGGCAATGATATTATTCAAAAACTCTTTATCGGTAACACTGCATGTACGAGACATGTTAAAGTTTGGATATAACAATTATATATAAAAGAGGAATTGAGAATTTAGTTTTCAATACTCACGCTTGTATAACCATCACATCAACTTGTTCAAGTAACCTAGAATACTGGCCCACATATATTGATGGCACCAAAGGCTCGGTAGTTTTTTCCAATTCATCCGCATTAATATACATTGACGACATCAACTCAAAAGACGATCTCTTCTTCTTCAGGTAATTAGCAGCTAACTGTTTCAAGTGTAAATTTCTAGATCAAATACATTACCTTCCCAACTTGATTAAAGTTCACACAAATATTTATAGCTTACTTAGATTGCATGTTATAAAAAAAAAAAAAAAGATTAGATATGTTTTGGTATTAACCAATGCTATTCTAAATAAGTCACCTAGAAATGTGGTATTTTCAAGGCATCAAAAAGACAATACCCTGAATGCTCTAGGCTATCAAGAATACTGATGGGTATACGATTATTTATCTATTGAGACAAGCAATGCTCTAATAGCATAACTAAGTAAAAGAGGCATCACTTTTACAGAATGACAACAATCGGAAAGAAAGAAGGTGTAAGAGGTGGGGAGTCTTATGCATTTCAATGCTTTTCTTCCTTCTTTTTTTTTAAAAAAAAATTTATATATACACTTTTTCATGGGATCTTTTAAACAATCCTTAATAGTAATGGAAGACCCAGTATCGCAAATCTAATAAAACCCCAAGACAAATCTGATAGACCCCCAATAATTAGAAGATATGAAAAGAAGACAAAAAAGAAGAATGAAGATAAGGGCCTAAATGTAATTGAGAAAAAAGAATCAAAGTAGTTACAAGGACCAACAAATCTGTAAAATGGTTAGTGGTGGAAAGTTGTTAGAGGAGAGAGAGTGAGGTAACAAATAGTATATGAGTAGAGAATTTGAGGGGAAAGGGGTATCGAAAATCTATTTTGTAGCTGAGGGCTGTATCGAGGGGGAGGAAATTTCAACCTTCCTAGGCTATGAGAGCCTAAATAGTTGATAAATAATATAGAACGTATCAAAATCATATTGGAACCTTATATTGTTGAGTTAAGAACATTTGCTGACAGATATAGTCTGACATGCCTACATTGGTGTGTGTGTGTGGGGGGGGGGGGGGGGGGGGGGGAGGAGGGGGGTGTAAGAACTTTGGTGCTTGTCTAATGTAATTCCAATAATCACAGGAATGAATTGTTTGATTTTTCATAAACTTTAAGCTGACCAATATAGTCTGACATGTCTACATTCAGGCAAAGATTACATAAAGAAAACAAATTGGAAGAACTACAAGTAGCAACTTTCTTGAGTCTCCAAGAAGCAACCTACAGATACTTATTCTGAATCTCAAAAAATATTCTCATTTCAGATTGGCTCTTAAAGATTCAGTGATGACTTTTTGAAACTGAATTGACAGCAGTGCGAACGGACAGGAAAGTGATTAGCTTTAAATGGCTTTAACGGGCATAAGAGGCAGAACTTCTTGGGCACCATGTTTATTGTTATAAAATTATTTTAGAAGTGCTTCTCAAAATCAAAAAGAAAAATATTGAACAAAATTATGAGGCAAGAAACGAGGTAACAATCATTCCATTAAGATAACAACTTAATGCATAAAGGTTACTGGAAGTAGAAATATAAAGGAGGGATTATACCTGATAGTAATAAGCGGGATAAAACTCCCATTCCGTTAAAGGCTTGTTTCCAGTGCCTAGACCCATTGATGGGATGGTAAGACTCATTGCTGAGCTTGTCTCTAGCAACTCTGCGAATACCAAGTATTGTCTACTCATCCATTCCCAGTGAAGAAACTCTGTATCTGGCTCTCCAACTAGCCTACTGTACAAGGTAATGTGTTGGCGGAACCATGTCACTGCTTCAGTGACCTTTCCACTATGCAATAACAAGGTTGATATCTTAAAGTGTAACTGCTCTGCAATGGTTTTAACCTCAACCAACCGCTGAATTGATAGTGACCTTGATGGTATCCCTGAAATCTGCACAGAATAAGCAATGTTTAATGGTGGAAATAGACAATGAGTAACCCCTCCATCCCTCTCAAAATACAGATACTATGCGTACGGCAACAAGAGTCATTCAAAGAAGTTGAGTTGCATCCGATTAACATATCTATAGCAATAACTGAGGTGTAATCTACTCAAAATTAGAATCTTAACCTCCCATGAATTTTCCAATTACAAATCTTGTCAATTCAGTAATAGTCTTTGTGGAATTACCCAAGGTACCAATAAAGTAGTCAAATTCCACAGTTTTTTTTTTCTCCAATGACAAATCAAGCTTACATTGAGCAAAATTATACAAGGGAATACTAAAAACAAAACAGCCCTACAAGAGGATAATGATGTATCTTATATTTGGTTTATAGTTTGGTCTTTTGAGTTTTTACCTTAGTTTTATGTCTTTTATGTCATTTAAATAATCTGTAAACCAGTTACCTTAATAACCAGTTAAATTAGTTAATCGTTTAGGTTGTAATCCATGCCTATAAATAGGGGCTGGATCCTTCATTTGAAAGTGAATAATATACTTGTTTCTTTAAATTCCCTTTGGTTTTTACACCAAATTGGTATCAGAGACAGAAGATCTGAATCTGATGGCGGGCAAGAAGCCTACGAATGGCAGCAACCCCAAAACTTCAGAAAAAGAAGCAGCTCCATCTGCTGCCCTATCACCAAGGGCTTTGACAAGACACGTGCAGTCCGTTGAAGAATCCATTGATGGTATTCACCGGCTTTTGGAGAGAATGTCAGTTTGTATGGAAGAAATTGCTACTAGTGTGGCATCGATTCAGCAGCCTAGATTGCAAGAAAATCAACCAAGAAACATGGACCGACCTCAAGATCACCAGAATATTGACATTCAACGACAGGTTGATCCCAGAAATGTTCAAGAACTACCAGTAGTTATCCAAGAAAGACCAAGAACACAAGCATACCACCAGAGATATACTACCAAAACAGTGATTCATCGGGCGAAGAAGAAGAAAACATGGAAACGCAGACGGGATGTTGGAGAGCCGGGGCTCATCATCATCAACAACATCATCCTCCAGGGGAAATAAGTGAATACAGAGTCAAATTGGACATCCCAACCTTCGATGGTAAACAAAATATAGAAGTGTTTTCGGAGTGGTTGAAAAACGTGGAAGGATTTTTCAAGTATGCGAATACCCAAAATCATAAGAAGGTTCAATTAGTGGCCCTCAAATTTCGTGGGGGAGCATCGGCCTAGTGGGAACAAGTTGAAGTAAACCGATTTAGGAGTGTTAAAAACCCCATCACAAGCTGGGAAAGGCTGAAGCGTATGATGAAAGAGAGATTTCTGCCAAACAACGATGAACAAATTCTCTCTAATCAGTACTAAAACCTCAAACAAGGAAGAAGGACAGTGGCTGAATACACTGAAGAATTCCACCGATTGGGTGCGAACTAACCTAATAGAGAGTGAACATCACTTGATCGCTAAATTCGTAGGTGGCCTACACACGGAGATTCGAGACAAGGTAAAGCTCCAACCCTTGGGATTTCTCACTGATGTGATTTCTTTGGCAGAAACCATCGAAGAGATGAATGAAAATCAATCCAAAAGATTTGGTAGAAGAAATCAGTGGGAGACCTCATCAAGCACTTCAAGAAAAGTGGTCACGATTGCATCCAAGAACCAGGATCCAAATATTCAAGAACACATAATCAAGAATCAAGAAACTCTCAAAGAAAAGCACAAAGAGTCAGCTACTGAGAATACAACAAAAAAAAGACAGCCAATCCATGCGGCAGATCCACTCTTGGTAAGTGTTTTCTATGTGGGTAAGACAGGACATCTATCTCATAATTGCCCAGAAAGAAGGACGGTGGCCATGGTAGATGAAGAGAATGATCAAGAACAAGAACCTAAGGAAGAAACAGAGAAAAGAATTGATCTTTTGGAACCAGACAGTGGCAATCCACTCACTTGCGTTGTTCAACGGATTTTACTCACCCCAAAGACTGATCAAAGCACACAACGTCACTCATTATTTAAAACTAGATGCACGGTAAAAGGAAAAATCTGCAACATGATCATAGATAGTAGCAGCTCTGAAAATATAGTCTCCAAGAAGCTTGTACAAGCCCTCAACCTCAAAGTAGAGCCTCATCCAACCCCATACAAGGTCAGTTGGATCAAAAAAGGAGGAGAAGCTCAAGTAACCGAGACTTGTACAGTTCATTTTTCCATTGGCAACAACTATAAAGACCAAATCGTGTGTGATGTTATTGAGATGGACGCTTGTCATATCCTTTTTGGGACGTCCTTGGCAATAGGATATGCAAGCTACTCACAAAGGACGCGACAACACTTATGAGTTCTCTTGGCATAGGAGAAAAATAGTCCTCTTACCAATTACCAAGACTCAAGAATCTTCGAAAGATACAAAGGGCAGCTTTTCAGCATCCTAAATGGCAACCAATTCCTTAGGCAACGTGAGGAGATGATGTGGGGATTAGTTGTGAAAGGAGAATCACAATCCCACTAGAACAAACAATTGCCGGAGCCAATTCAAGAACTATTCCAACAGTTTCCAAACATCATACAAGCTCCCACGGGACTTCCCCCACTTCGTGATATCCATCATCAAATCGACTTTGTTCCAAGAGCTCCACTTCCAAACCTTCCACATTACAAAATGAGCCCCCATGATTACAAAATTTTACATGATCATATCCAAGATCTGTTAGCAAAAGGATGCATTCAGCCAAGCATCAGTCCTTGTGCTGTTCCAGCACTCCTAACACCAAAAAAAGATGGCAGTTGGCATATGTGTGTAGATAGCAGAGCCATCAATCGAATCATCATAAAATACGGGTTCCCCATTCCTCGGATTGGTGATCTTTTGGACCAACTAGGAGGAGCACACATTTTTTCTAAACTTGACCTTCACAGTGGCTACACCAAATTTGGATCAAACCAGGGGACGAATGGAAAACTAGCTTCAAGACGAATGAAGGCCTATTTGAATGGCTTGTCATGCCCTTTGGCCTCTCAACCGCACCCAGCATGTTTATGCGGCTTATGAATAAGGTTTTTCTTCCACTTCTTAACAAGTTTGTGGTAATTTATTTTGATGATATTCCTGTATTTAGTACTACCAATGAGGAACATATCAAACACTCACATACTGTTCTATTTATTTGTCCAAAAATCAGCTCCACATAAACACAAAAAAGTATGCTTTTTTAACCACTGAAATTTCTTTTCTTGGGTTCATAATCTGGCACAATGAGATCAAAGTAGATCCTAGAAAGGTAGAAGCAATATCAAATTGGCCAACTCCAACAAACATAAAGCAAATACAATCATTCTTAGGCCTAGCTTCTTTTTATAGAAAGTCTATTAGAAATTTTAGTACCATAACCTCCCCTCTTATCGATTGCCTCTGAAAGAATAACTTCCAGTGGACTCAAGAACAAGACAATAGTTTCCACACCATCAAGGATAAACTATGTAATAGTCCTGCTTTAAAATTACCTGATTTTACCTTACCTTTTCAAGTGGCAGTCGATGCTTGTGGGGTGGGTATTGGAGCAGTGTTACCTCAAAACAATCACCCAATTGAATTTTTTAGCGAGAAACTCACCCCAGCCAAACAAAATTGGAGCACTTATGTGCAGGAATTTTATGCATTAGTTAGAGCACTTAAGCAGTGGGAACACTACCTACTGTATAAAGAATTTATCCTCCTTACTGACCACTTCTCTTTGAAGTATTTACACTCTCAAAATCAAGTTAACAGGATGCATGCTCGATGGCTAGCATTTCTACAAAGATTTGATTTCGTGATTAAGCACCAAGCGGGTAAAGACAACAAAGTTGCTGATGCCCTCAGTAGAAAAGGAGAACTATTAACGGTTTTGGCTGGACAGGTCACTACTTTTCATCACTTTCGAGACCTCTACCCAACCGACAGTGATTTTGGTACAATCTGGTATAATTGCTCTAACAATATTAACACTAGTTATTTCCATATCTTTGATAACTTCTTATTCAAAGGTGATTGTTTATGTATTCCTCACACATCGGAGAAGCACTCATTAAAGGCCTACACTGTGGCGGTCTAGCAGGCCACTTTGAATTACCAAAACCTTTGAACTACTTTCTTCTCAATTTTATTAGCCCCAACTTAGAAAAGACGTTCATAATTTTGTTAAACGATGTTTTATCTACCAAAGCCAAAAGGACTTCCACCAATGCAGGCTTATATACTCCACTCCCAACCCCAACTTCTACATGGGAGGACCTTTCAATGGATTTCGTCCTTGGTCTTCCAAAAACCCAGAATGGATATGAATCTGTAATGGTTGTTGTGGACAGGTTTAGTAAGATGGTCCATTTCCTTGTAAAAAATCACATGATGTTGTTTATATTGCTAATCTTTTCTTCAGGGAAGTAGTCTCTCCATGACATTCCAAAAACAATATTTTCCGACAAAGACGTCAAATTTCTCGGCCACTTCTGGAAAACTAGGAAGTTCCATACCTCACTCAAATATAGTACAACAAGTCATCCACAAATGAACGGACAAACGGAAGTTACAAATCAATCTTTGGAAAATTTAATACGGTGTTTGAGCGGCGAACATCCAAAACAATGGAACCTAGTACTTGCCCAATTTGAATTCGCATTTAACTTCATGAAGAACATATCAATAAGGAAGTGTCCCTTTGAAATTGTTTATACTAAACTCTCCTCTTTAACAGTAGATCTTGCTCAACTTCCTTCTTCTTTTGAAGCTAACGGCAATGCTGAGGAGATGGCAGAAAAGATTGTTTGCCTGCACCAAGATGTCCAAGCTAACATTGAACATGCCAATTCATCTTACAAAAAAGCTACTGATCAACACAGAAGATTACAACAATTCAGTGAAGGTGACTTAGTGATGATCCATCTTCGCAAAAGCAGATTTCCAACAGGGACATACAATAAACCGAAGAACACGAAGCTTGGACCCTTCAAAATTCTTCGAGCATATGGAGCCTGTGCCTATCACTTGGACCTTCCTTCAGATCTTCACATCAATCTTATTTTTAACGTAGTAGACCTTCACCCCTACAATGCTCCTGATAGTTTTCAGCTGTCCACATAATGTCGAGGGCGAAATTTGTTCTTCGGGGGATGGAATATGACACATCTTATATTTGGTTGTTGTTTAGCCTTTAAGTTTTTACCTTAGTTTTGTCTTTTATGTCTTTTAAATAATCTATAAACCGGTTATCTTAATAACCGGTTAAATTAGTTAGTTAATAGTTTAGGTTGTAATCCATGTCTATAAATAGGGGTTGAATTCTTCATTTGAAAGTGAACAATATACTTGTTTCTTTAAACTCCCTTTGGTTTTCACACCAGATAAGACCTAACTAATAATTTAAAAAGAGAGAGAGAGAGAGAGAGAGAAAAGTATAAAATTGTAACCAGAGAGACCAAGGCCCACGAAAAAGAAGCCCAACTTTTATGTCCTTCGCATATCTTTTAACCCTCTAAAAATTCTATTATTCCTCTCAAGCTAGATACCCCGTTAAAATAAATAAATAAATGAACATTCATGTCTCCCAAAGGAGTTTACCCTTATCTCGAAAAAAGGATTCGAAATAGCTTCCTCTATCATGGAACAATAGACTTTATAATGAACCAATCAGACCCCAAAAGAAGCCCAACTCTAGTCCCAATTGCCCAACAAACTGACTGCCTCAAAAAATATAATCAAGATACTCTCATGCTTGCCTACATGACGCATACTACAAACCCAACAATAAGGTAGAATGTTTCCAGATACAATACAGACTAAGGTGTTAACTTTCCCATAAGAACTTGCCACAAAGAAATTGGCATTTTTGGTGCGAGAGAGGAGAAATTAAAGACACTGAGAAAGGGAGAAGAAGGGTCACATAACAAGTGGAAAAAGAACGGGATAAAAAACCCTTGAAGGATTAAGGTTCTAAAGACACATGTCCCTCCTCCCAAGACTCAAATGAATATTGCCTACAGGCCAAGGAAGAGTAATTGCCTTTGTTGTGTCTCTTTATCTAACAGAAGTTATAGAGGCTCAAAGTGATATAGAAATAGAAGAGAGTCCATCAGATATGAACAAGAACAAAAGAAATGTCGTCTCTGCTCACAAATGTGGTACGATTAAGGGAACACAGCACAAAGGGATTTATATTCCACCCAACAATCCTCTCAAAAGTAGACATCCATTATGTTCCTTACTAACTCATCTGTCCAATAGGTGCTACCACAAGTTTCCAAGATTGCATGTTAAGTTCTTTATCTAACAGGTTATCCACGATTAGGTTAAGATTAGATCGACTCTCAAGAAAGTGTCTTGTGGTAATAGGCCCATTTTGTTACATCCTCTGTCGGCAGGCAAAGGAAGACCTGGATCATATCCTTTGGAGTTATCCTGTGTGCACTTTGTGTGGAGTTATTTTTTGGATGTGTTTGGTTTAAAGTTAGCCAATCATAGAGATTTGTTTGGGATGATTGAAGAGTTCTTTCTGTATCCACCATTGGAGGAGGAGGGTTGTTTCTTGTGGTTTGTTAGGATGTGTGCTTTACTATCAGATATGTGGAAGGAGAGGAACAATAGAGTAGTTAGAGGGTTGGAAAGGGATCCAAGTGATGCCTGATCTCCTATTAGATTCTATGTTTTTCTTTGGGGTTTAGTGACAAAGGCTTTTTGTAATTACTCGATAGGTCTTATTTTATAGAATTGGAGTCTTTTCTTTAGTTCCTTTCCTTTTTCTAGGCTTATGTTTTTGCATGCTCGTGGGTTCTTTCATTTTTTTCTTCTCAAAAGTAGTTTTTTTTCCTTTAAAAAAAAAAAAAAGTTTCCAAGATTGCTAATTGTAGTTGAAGTTCTATTGCAGCCAAGGAAAAGCAAGAACAAGGAAATACTAGATCTGATGTACTACTTAACTAAGATTTAAGAAAATAAAGCATAAAAAATGAAAAGAAAAAGAAAAAAGAAAAAAGTATATGACAATAATAACCCGAAAGAAAGCATCTCTCAACGAGCATCAGTGAAAGAAAAGGGAAGTTAACGACGTAAATGATCGTATACCTCCCACAACTTGTTGTAAGCATCCTCATAAAACCGTAGAGCTTCAATCCAGTCACTTAGGAACTCTGCATAAACGGCAGCCTAGCACAGGATGGCATTAAAAAAAATCAAGTCCAATCCAACAACTCAAAGAACATTATATGCAATCATAGAATTTCTGTATACGGTGCAATAGGGAAAAGAAATGAGGTGCTGTTGCCAACTTGTGGGTAAAAAATTGCCAAACTCGCACCTTCCTGATGTTAGAGTACATTGTACTAAATAGAGTCTTATTCTTTTATCACAATTCTTTTTTTAACACGTGAAACACTTGAGAAAGCCTAAAATGGTAAATCTTTGAAGAAAGTCTATTTTCTAAGAATTTTTAGGGTGCATTGTTTATCATCAAGACCCTCTTCAGATATGTCTCGTCCTTAATATTGGCAGAGGTGACTGAATAATGTTGTCATGGATCAGAGCCAGTCAAATTGCCATTCTCAAGTAAAAATCCGTCTAATAGAAATAAATTGTTAAATATACTTTATGAATCATCTAAAAGGTTTGCTTACTGAGAGAGGAGAACTTACTTTAAAGCAATACCGAATATTCAACTCAGTGTAATTGTAAGTCCTCTTTTCAATACGTGTTTTCACCTTCCTTCCTTCATCTTTATAGTATGTAGTTGCTAGTTCTGAGAAGAAGTTCCGTAACCTGCGCAGGGGTGTTACAGATAATAATAATAATGACGAAGTTGCTACTTTTCAAGGAAAGAAAAGGTAAATGAAATACCTGTGAAGGGATTGCATGAGTTCCGAAGCATCGTTAGGTTTAACAAAGACGACATATTTTGAGTCCACTTCAGCACGTTTGCGTAAAGCAATCATTCGATCCTCGTTGATATCATCTGCAGTGGAAACCTTAAATGTATACATAATACAAATGGAAAGAAGTAACAAACGCTTCCATCAGGGGTTCCTACCAAAATTAACAAAGGAGAAGAAAAAAGGAACAGCCGTGGAGATTGAGTATACCTTTGGAATCGGAATGGACAATAATGACAACTAGTTTGATGTTCCTGGTACGAGTCACAGCTCTGCAAATCAAATGCAATTTATTTCAGATAAATTTACTATAACAATTAACAGAGAACAGCGAGAGGTGATAAGGAAGTACTTAAGGTGATCGAGATCGGAGCAGAGCTGAAGCCACTGGGCAGGATCGCCGGAAACATGATGAGAGGGGAAAAGAGCAGCAACAACAGCAGGAACCTTGGTCCGATGCTTAAGAAGCCAATCCCTCTTGAAGATACCGGGAGGGGGAGTGGAAAGAGGAGGTTCAGAGGGGTCTTTGGGGGAAGGAGGGAGAAGAAAGGAGATCTTGGAGAGGTCGGGGAAGGCGAGGGTGTGGATCGGAGGCTGGTCGGAGAGGAGGTGAGTGGAGATGGTGGGGTGAAGGTCGGGGCATCCGACGAGGGAAATCAGCCTCACGGGTGGAGTCTGAAGCTCTTCCGGATAATTCTGCATTCTTCTTCTTCTTCAAAGGAGTTCTTTGGGAGTTCTGGTATGGAGAGAGATGGCGGATCTAGCACTGTTGCGCCATTGTTGTGGAATTGACGAACTCACGAGTGAACGCTCAAATTGGAGACCGTCAGATGTTAATTAAGTGCCGTCGTGCCGATTCGCCTTTAAAAAAATTAATAATAGTAAATCATTAATTATAATATATATGGTTATTTTCGAATTGACTTATTTATAAATATAATAAATATTTAGGAGCCAAGGAAAACATTTATTTATGTTTTTTAAAAACATTTTTACTCTTAAATTTAGGAGCTAAACCTCATATTTAATGCTAGTTTTTTAGAAAAAAATAGGAGGATTCGACCTAGGGACCTCATAGTATATATATGTGTGTGTTGAGTTATGTTTGCTATAGATATTTAATGTTGGTTTGGACTTTGGAGTAACACAAATAAGTTCAATAATTACAGCTAATGTTAGTTGGTGTCTGGTCTAAAAGATGTTTGTATTAGCATTTTCTCTTATATCTATTGGTAAAATTTATATAGGGACATTATATGTACAAATCTAATAAAAAGTATCTATAAGTGAAAAAGTATTTATAACTTCATAAATTAATTAATTTAATACATTACAATTGTTTTGGGCAAGTTTTCATATTTTGAAATCGATCCATGATAACTTTAGTATCTATCTTGTCAAATAAATCCTTTTCAATATAGGCTATAAGACAATTACTTATCCATTGATCTCCCATTTGATTACCAAATCAAGTCTTCACAATATGTATAGTAGAAAATGTTATCTCTACGATAGTTGTAGCAACAGGTAAAATCAATGCCAATATGAGTAATTTGTAAGCTAATAGACACAGCTTGTCTTTATTTGTTAGAACCATTTTTACTACAAGATCACATATGTTTTTTAGCTCAACAAAATCAATATTTGAACGCATATCGATAATATAATCTTGAAGTTGATCCTCGAACATAGAGAGCTCAATAATTGAAAAATATCTTGGGTAAAATTGAGCAAGTTGTCTAAGCTTTTTTCTATCAAAATAAACAAATGAATTATTCGGATTTAGACATGTCACACAAAGAAGCAAATCAGTATTTGTTTCAATAAAACAATTATCCAACTCTTGAAGTTACATATCAATGACAACACATAAAACTTCAACACGATAATGATGTAAATTTGTAGTGATTGAGATTTTCGCCTTTGTCATCCTCGAATTAGAAATAGGTAATTCATTTTAAGGGCTTCAATATCATGACTATGATAGAAAGTCTACTAACAAAATAGTCACCTCCTGACTCTTCACTTACTTCTGATTTTAATAGATAACAACATAAACAAAATGCATCATCTTTTGAAATGTCAACTCTAACCAATTATAATATTCACTAAATCAAGTTGGATTAAAATGTCTTGACTTTGTACCAAATTTCTTAAGTGGAAAAGTATGATTTCGAGGCTGACAATGATCTTAATATTATAACTATAATCATAAATTTTGGTTCTTAGACTAGGATCTGCGAGTAGGTCTCATAGATTGATTTATGTATAAGATTGATAAGAATCCAAAACATTTTTATTTTTTGAAGATGATACCTTTACAATCTATATTGTTGTTTTTCTTTTATAATATCTCTCCATATTAATTTTAATTACTTACAAAAGTATTAATAATAAGAATATTACATTCCATTGTATGGATTTAAAAACATAAAAACTTAAGTCTAAGAATATTTTAAAACTTATTTGTCGAGTTCGTATATACAAACAAATGATAATAAATAATCCTCTAGCTTGAACTTTGAAATTAATTTTAAAAATTTATATGAGTAGTGTGAATGTAAAAGTAACATGAAGACAAATGAAAATATATAAAGTGTAATGTGAATATAAAAATTATGTAAAAAAATTAACGATACATTATTAATAGAATATTCTTGAGAGTTAAAGATTGAAAAATGAATTCCAAAAATTAAAAAAAATCTAAACTGTCAAGTTTTGTTGGCATTAAAAAAATATTGTTTGATTATATATTTATAAAATAAAAAATGGCACGTTGTTTGACCATGTTCCATTTATTAAGATTTATATGAGTAGGCTTCAAACTCTCTGGCCTCACCAAACAAACAGCAGCCGACGTCAAGTCAGCGCTAATCTTATTATATATATATATATATATATATATATATATATATATATATATATATTACTTTATAATTTATATTAAAAATACAAAAGATGAATAAATTGACGTGGAGGAGACACATGCTCCCTGACCCCGTTTATCTGCCCTTGCTTATATCTTGGTCAATAACTAGTGCATTTGACTTGTTTTAAGTTTTATTTGTGTTCTTAAATTTTGTAAAATAATATACTTTTTGTCAATTAGTTTTTCAATAACATGTTTATTTAGGCTCCAGTTGGTAACTATTTTGTTTTATGTTTTTGTTTTTGAAAATTAAGCTTATTGACACCACTTCCACCTCCAAATTTCTTCCTTTGTTATCTACTTTTCACCGATGGTTTAAAAAACCAAGTCAAAATTTAAGAACTAAAAAAAGTACCTCTCAAAAAGTTATTTTTGTTTTTGGAATTGACTAAGAATTCAACCATTGTACTTAAGAAAGATGCAAATCATTGTAAGAAATGTTGATGAAATAGACTTAATTTTCAAAAAACCAAAATAAAAAATCAAATAGTTACCAACATGACCTTAGTTACTAAGTTTAAAATATGCATATTTAGTCTAACTTGTAAAAGAGAAAATTATTTTTGGACTATTTTGTCCAAATTCTTATTATATAATAGAAAAATTGTTAAAAATGGAAAAATAGGGAAACTATTTACATAGTATGGCAAAAAAAAATTGTCCAAAAGGAAACAGGGAAACTTTTTTTTTAAAAAAAAAAATCCAAAACTACCTTTACATATTTGAAAATTATTTCACGTTTTCCTTCTTCTTCTTCTCCTTCCTTAACCACTATTGTCGTATGTCGTCCCTTAACAAGAAACAAAATTATCAAAACTTCCTCACTGATTCAATTTCGATAACTTCAACTACACTAAGATCATTCTCTTCTTCTTCTTCTTCTTCTTATCGTCCTCACTATTTCAATTTTGAAAACTTCAGTGATAATTCTGCAACTTCGACTTCTATTTAGTATTCTGGAGTTAATTGATCTGATCGTCGATTTTAATTCATTTTCTTCTTATTGATTTTATTCCTTTTCATCGCTATGACATTGCCACATAGCTAACCGTTTTTCAATCACAGGTACACTTCTTCTTCTTCTTCTTCTTCTTTGATCCAAAAAATAGAATTCACCTCTCTAAAAAATCGAAATGAGAAATAGTGAGGAAGAGAAGATTATATGGTTTCATATCTCAAATATACAATGATAGAACTCTATTGTTGTCTATCTCAAATAGACAGGGATAGTATTCTATTTTTGTCTTTCTCAATTCAAAGTTATCAATAATAGATAAACAAGTATATATTGATGTTAAAGTTTTTCAATAGTTGCTATAGTTTCTAAGATAGATAGTGATAGTAGAACAAGATAATGAACATAACATAACACTATCTACCAACAACAAAAAAATATAGAGTGCAAACCATATAGAAACTAATGTTATTATTTATCATTGAAGTCTACTACTATCCATCTCAGATAGATACTAAGTTTTTCTATAGTTGCTAAAGTTCTTAAGATGTATAGTGATAGTAGTTTATCACCATCTATCAATAAATAGACTTAAATAGGCAACCATGTAAGAACAAGTACATTATTAAATAAGCATCGATGCATAGCAAGACAACAAGACAAAATAGATTGCAAACCATATAGAAACTATAGAAACTAATATTAGTGGTTACCATTAAAGTTTATCATTATCTATCTGAGATAGACAAAGATAGTATTCTACATTTGTCTATCTCAAATAGACCATGACAGTGCTCTATCATTGTCTATCTCAGATAGACCATCACAATGCCTTATCATTGTCTATCTCAGATAGACCATCACAATGCCTTATCATTGTCTATCTCAGATAGACAATGCCCTATCATTGTCTATCTCAATTTGAAATTATCAATAATAGATCAACTCAAATAAATAAGTATGTATTGATGTTAAAGTTCTATTGATACCTGGAGAATTCGAAGTTATCAACTACTTTAGTTTTACCCTTTTTTTTCTTCATATTTGATTTTGTTTCCTTTCGCTCTGCTTATCGATGAGTTAACTTCCATTATTTTCTTTCCTTTTTTTTTTCTTTTTTTTGCTTCCTTTGCTTGTTGATGATTCAACTTGACTACTTTTTTGCTTACTATCTATTTAAACAAAATTAGGTTCAATAATGTTTAATAAGTATGATTAAATGAAAGAATTGATTAAACATATATAATGCTCTATCTCTTCGTCTATCCCTGATAGACAAAGATAGAAGATCTTCAATCAATTTATAATAGCTTATATGGTTGGAACAACCAATTCTTAAAATTTTGGACAGACAATTTGTTTTGGCTTGCTTCAACCCAAAATTACCTCTAAATCTTCATTTAATATTTAGTTAACAAATTTAAAGGTTTACCAAAGAGACAACTTGATAGACAGATAGACAGTGATAAAACTCTATCCCTAACTATCACAGATAGACAGAGATAAATGCCTATCTGCGTCTATCACAGATAGACAGAGATAGATGTATATATTTGTCTATCTCTATCTCTTTATTTTTTCTTGTCTTGTTTAGAATTTAATTCACTACTTTGCATTATATTGTATTAGTGAGATAGAACTATTCATTGATAGGCAACGACATTGTCATTGTCTATCACTCATTATTGTGATTGAGTGTATCAGTGATAGACTGAGATAGATGCCTATCGTTGACTAACCCTGATAAACAAAGATTGATGCCTATCTTTGACTATTCCTGATAGGCAGAGATGAATGGGTGATAGACAGAGATAGAACTCTTTCACTGTCTATCTTTGTCTATCATTTATAGACAAAGATATAATTTTATTTTTATCTATCATTATTGGATATGTTCATTATGAGTTTCTTACAAAATCTTAGTGATATTTTTATTATGAGTTTCTCATATAATTTTTTTTTTCATTTTGTAAAATACCATGATTATTCCTATAGTTGTTTTTTTTTATGGAGTACAGTGGAATAACTTTCACTACAATAAGAATTATGAGGTTGGTGGAGTTTTGATAGATGATTGTATAGACTTTATTGGTTTAGTTGATTTAATATATGAAGATACTCAATTGGATGGGTTGGTAGATTTGTCAGTTTTATTGATTTTGGTAAAAATAATATTCAAACTGTGGTTTCGATAGAAAAGGACAAAGATGGCTTTTGGTATCTGACTTTGACTAAAGATGCAATCAGTAGAAATCTATTAGTTACTCATATAAGTGTTTGTTCTTTGGAAGGGTATTTTAATGTTATATTTAGGTTATTATTCTTCTTCAAATGATTATATATTTATATATATATTTATGGTGATTTGAAGGTAAAAAGTGTATTTGAAAGTAAACAAGTACTTTCAAAGTGTTTTTACATAAATGCAGTGAAGAATAATTTTCAATTTAGGACTACAAGATCAATTCAAAGTTTGTTAAGTTCAAATGTTTGTACGAAGGCAGAAAATGGTATGTTAGGGTATCTCAATATAAGAACAATGAGTTGTGGATGCTTAGGAAGTACATTTCTGAGCATGACTATCCATTGAACACAACTCATAGTTGTCATAGGCAAGTCTTCATTAATAATTAGCAATTACTTGATAGATAATTTTAGGTTTATGTCTACAGATCAATTAATTCCTAGAGACATTATTCATGAGCCTCGTATAAAAACTTGGAATTAATATAAGTTATCAAAAAGCTTAGAGGGAAAAAAGAACACATAGTAAAGATGTTAAAAAAAGATACAGTTGAATCATACACCTTGATTTCAAGATTTTTTGAAAAGTTGAATGAAATGAATCCAGGTATGATCCATTTTGCTTAGCAAATTTACGATAGACAAGGATAGTTGTCTATGTTGGGTTTTATGTCCTAAAAACTCGCATTTTGTAAAATGATAAGCATTTTCTATTATCAATATAGTTGTTATTGATCTCATAAATTGTATGAAAGTCTAAATCCAATAAACTAAGACTCATGACTAATTGTATGAGTACTTGAACTTTATGTGGAGACATAAGAGTAGATCGAGTTTGAGTAAATAGTCAAAATGATCTATGGTACATGAATGAGGTTGGGTACCTTATTCTGGTAACACCATTGGATGCAGCCTACTTTGTAGTTGTTACAAAGAGTTGTAAAGTACTACATACGATATGATCCTAATTCATACATATTATGACATGAGGATTGGGAGTGTCCTATGCAATGAGTTTGCATAAGATCAGGACCAAGAAATAAGTCACTCTTACTTTATAACGCTGTTTACTGTTTAAGACTGACTATTTCACCTAGATGACCTAGGTAACTCGATTTTAATCATGAGCTAACTATGAACTTCTGTTTATTCAGGATTGCCCTTAGATTTTCATAG
The DNA here is from genome assembly GCF_027475165.1 of Benincasa hispida. Classification (NCBI taxonomy): domain Eukaryota; kingdom Viridiplantae; phylum Streptophyta; class Magnoliopsida; order Cucurbitales; family Cucurbitaceae; genus Benincasa; species Benincasa hispida. The sequence goes on along the minus strand of NC_143480.1, from coordinate 15,883,564 downwards.
TTGAGGGTTGACTCATCAGCACCGGCTCAATAAGACTCCCATTTCAGGGGTAAGACCAGATAGATAGTTGGGGACATAGGGTGCAAGAAGAAGTTCACACCTACCCAATTTATGGATAGAAGAAAGGTTGTTCTTTCAAGTATTGAATCCAGGTCTTGAACAAGGGGCCCCAACCTTTCACTAGGCTGAGAGAGTTTAGTTTGGTGATTGGATCACAAACCAGTTGTTCATTAGAGGAACAGTAGGGACTTGAGGAATAAGACGTAATTTTGGGGGTAAAATAGATATTTGACCCAACCATTATTACAAACAACCTATGAAGGGTCGACTTGTTAATTATGGTTAAATCATGTAGACATAATATAACTACAGTGAGGAGAGTGCAACTATGGGCTTTAGTGGAACTACCCATTAGTTAATGAATGGAGATTGATTTGGTCTAATGAGTTTAGCCAATTAATCTCGGATCGTTGGGGCCCATGATCTGTAGGTCCGCGAGGTCCCCCTACTAGCTCGTAACAGACTAGCTCTAGAATAACGTGATAAGTTAATTTGAAACGTTCAAATTAGAATTAAGGGAATTAGTAATTATGTGAGATATAATTATGTTTAATTTTAGAATTAAACGATATAGGAAAATTTATATATTTAAATATGATTTAAATATATAGAGATGGATATGTGTTAAAATTAATTTAATATTTGATATTAAATTAATTAAGTTTTATTTAATAATTAATTTTTCATTTTAAAAATCAAATAGATTTTTTAAATCAAAATTTTATTTTTAGATAAAATTGGAAAATTGGGAAAACAAAAACACAAAATGGAAAAATGGATTTTTCCATTATCCATCACCTAAGTAGCTCACACATAAAGCATTAATCTTGCCTTTGTCTTCTCCAAGCATGAGCTGCAACTCATACAACTCTTCTCTTTACATGTTGATTTACAATATAATGAAGAGATTGGAGTAAAAATCGGGCATGCAATCTATAGAGTTTTTAAGAGAAATACTGGTTTGAAGAAAGGTTCTTCAACAAGGTTGCAACAGTGAGCTTTTCTTTTTCATCCCTTATTCAAGCTTGTTTTGAATCCCACAACTCAATCTAGAGCACCAAGAAAATAGTGGGGAAGATCTTGAGGTGGTCTACAACAAGATTTGGAGAAGATTGCAGCTGATGAAGGAGCTTTGAAGAAGTTCTACAAGAGGTATATCTCGAAACTCATTTTTCCCGCAAAAGCATGCTTTATATTTTGCCAAAATTAGTGAATTTGAATGCTTAGATGATTCTTGTGCTTCCGTTGTTGTTGATACAATCCTACAATTGGTATCAGAGCATCAAATAAGCATTCAATTCAGTTTAATTTTGGTTTGGTGGGTGTTTTATATGAGAAATATGAAACTGATGCACTGATATGGTTTTCTGAGTTTTGGCTGTTTAATTCTCTTTAATTTCTCATTTAAATTTGTAATTGGCTATTGCTTGATGAGCTTTAATATGTTCCCAAGAGTCTGTAATTTATTTGGAGTCATTAGAGTTGAAATTAAGCTATAAATCAAAGAAACATACGAAGAGGCGAGTTACAGTTCCAGAAAATTAGCCTCCGTTCTTATCGTCGCTGGGGTTTCAGTTGCTAAATGATCGTCTAGCTCCAGACACTACACAATGTGAAGAAAAGCTAGACAATCATATAACAATGGGCGCTAGTCGTTGTGATATTGAACGCTAGACGATCGTGTACCTGCGGGAGCTAAACGATGCGTTAAAGTTTCTATGCGATGAAACTAAACAAATCGCTCATCTACAATGCTGAACGATGCAATGATGTTCTATACGATGGAGCTAAGCGATCGTTTAGCTACGGTGGATACTAAATAATGACATGAAGCACTAGACGATGGTGTTACGCGATCGTTTGGTTCTATACGATAGAACTAAGCGATTCAATAAAGAGCTATACGATAGCCCTGAGCGATCGCTTACTACGATCGTTTATCTTTGGTCAGGAGCTAAACGATGCGTCGAGTTGCTATGCGATAGTATTACGCGATCGTTTACTTCTATGCAGAAGCTAGACGATGCGACAAGTTGCTATATGATAGCACTACACGATCGCATACCTTTGTGCGGCAGTTGGTCGATGCATTGAAAGCTATACGATGACATTAAACGATTGTTTACCTTTTGCTCTGCTAAACAATCAAGGATTTACTAAACGATTTGGCAAAATGCTAGACGATGATCGTCATTGCTAAACGATGAGACTTAGCAAGGTATTGAACATGTGCAAGGGCTGTCGGTTCGATCAGTTCTCTTGTGGTCTAGTCTGGTTCAAACTTGGCTGGTCCGGTTCAGACGGTTCAGGTATGGTTCAAGCTACTTGAGTTCGTTTTGGAGCAGTTTGAGCGGTCCAGGAGCAGTTTGGAAATTGTTTTGTAATAATTAGGTTTTGTTTGCTTTTTTTTTTTGCCAAAACTAAAACCATATCAGTCTGTATTTAATTATTTATGCATTTGATGTATGTTATAATTAAATAAATCTTATATGTGCATACAATATGCCATTTAGATTTAAAATCCCACCATAGAAAGCATGTTACATGCATTGAAAATATGTTATAATTGTTATAATATATAGTATGCATGTTAGGGTTTCTCGCATTTAATACAAATGTTATATTAAATGTTGAATGCCTTATGTATGTTGTGGATGAATAGCATGTCTAAAGATTTATAAGTTGTTATAAAATTGGGTTAGACATTTAAAATCCATAAACAACAGATGCATGCTCACGTAGGTTGACCACCTATTTTAATTGTTAAAACTTATAAAACCTAGGTTACAAACTCAACTGGTATATAATCTTGTTTAAGGTTGGGAGTACTTAAGTTGACGGGTTACAGAATACCTCCTACCTGGAGATTATGGCCGAATAACTAAGCGTTGGTAACCAGTTTTATGAGCATACGTGAGTGATGTGAAGTAATAAAATGGTTTATCACCTAGACATCGTAGGTTAAAATCCAATTATAAGAGTTATACTTGGATAAACCATATAGACTTAGGGTTGTTTTATTAGCCAAAAAGAACCTAAGTATAAATCTACCCAAAATAGAACACTTCAGTGGTAGTTTAATAACTTCTATATGATAGAGTTATTAGAAAACTTCAGTGGGAGATTAATAACATATATGATACATTATTTTTAGTTCTCACGTCTCTAAGAGTTCACAATCCAGATTTAATCAGTACTCCGTGTCACCCTTGAAGTGACCTCCATTCAGAAAGTATTTTTTTAGCTTAAATCTAGATTTTGGTGAATAAGAGGAAGTTGTTCAAATATAAGTCTATTATACGCTATATAGATTTCAACTGTCACGTCTCCACATAGTTTACACCGTGAGATTCACATAACGCTTTGTGTCACCTTAGAAGTGGACTCCATTCGGAAAGTGTTTTGTATGAATCAATATCAAGGTAAACGGAGGAAGTAGTTCATAGTACGTGGGTGTGTCAATATATCCTACGGTCTTCTCTATTAGTCTAAACCGTGAGATTCTTATGTTGCACCTACTGATTTGCTTTAGGCGGCCCTTTATTAGTCGTTTAGCGACGACTATCCTCACGGAGGGTTGTAACATAGGATTCGGAACAACACAGGCTTCAGTAAAAAGAATAGGGTCTTATAGTTCCGTTTTGGATGTTGTCTTCTATTTCGGAGGCAAATTCAAACTGTTCTATAAGATTTGAAAATGGCGGATCACACTTACAAGAATTACTAAGTTGTTAGTAAAGATCTTGACCAAAAATGATAACTAAACGACTATAGGAATAAGATTTATTCCGGAGACAATAGGAATAAGAGTTATTCTGGAGTATCTGACTGCCCCTCGGTAGCACATATTCTGACTCACTAAAATATCGTTGCAAATAAATAATGGTTATGGGTACATTATTACTTTTGCTAAAATTTGATTTTGGATTTAGTTGCAATTTGCTAATTAGAATTTGTTTGAATTTTATCAACATGTCGAATTCTGTAATACTCGCTTCCGATGTACATAACAGAAAAATCAAATCAACAAACAAATTATTAGCGGTTGATTATACCAAAAGAGTTTTAACAAAGGATTGTCCTCTATCTCCCAACTCATCTAAAATTATGAATTATGTAGACAAGGATATTGAATTCGAACAACAAAATAAATATGATTTACTTGTTATCGAAGCATGTTTAGTGGAAAACGATAAAATCTGGATAATTGATTCAGGTGCTACTAATCATGTATATACTATCTCACAGGAATCAAGTTCCTGGAGACAGTTGGCAGAAGGTGAAAACAATCTTTAAGGTAGGGATCAAGGAGATTGTTTCAGCCAAAGTAGTAGGAGATATGAAGTTATTTATAGGAGATAAGTACATTTATTTGAAATGTATATTATATTCATTCTATGAAAAGGAATCTAATATCTGTCTCCTATTTGCTAGAACAAAATTATAAAATTTATTTCGAAAACAATGAAGTGCTCATCAATATGGGAAATAAACAGATTTTCTCTGCAAAATTAGAAAATAACTTGTACATGTTAAAACCAACTGAGGTCAAAGAAGTTTTGAACATAAAGATGTTTAAAACTATTGGGACTCATAAGAAAAGGAAGATTTCTCTAAATTCCTATCTTTGGCACTTGAGACTGGGTCACATAAATCTTATCAAGATTGAGAGATTGATTAGGAACGGTCTTTTAAACAAGTTGGAAGACAGTTCATTACCACCATGTGAGTTCTATCTTGAGGGTAAAATGAAAAAAAGATCTTTTTCTGGAAAAGGTCTTAGAGCCAAAGAACCCTTAGAGCTGATTCACTCAGCCCTTTGTGGGCCTCTAAATGTTAGAGCAAGAGGAGGGTTTGAATATTTCATTAGTTTTATAGATGATTATTCAAGGTATGAGCATGTTTATCTAATACACCAAAAGTCTAAAACTTTTGAAAAGTTCAAAGAGTATAAGGCTGAGGTTGAAAATCAATTAGGTAAAAAGATTAAAACGCTTCGATCGGATCGAGGTGGTGAGTATATGGACATAGAAGTCCATAACTATTTGATAGAACATGAAATTTAGTCTCAATTCACAGCCCCTAGCACACCTCAGCAAAACGTTGTGGCAGAGAGGAGAAATAGAACCTTGTTGGACATGGTTCGTTCCATGATGAGTTACGCTCAGTTACCAAATTCTTTTGGGGACACACAGTTGGGACTGCAGTATATATTTTGAACATGGTTCCCTCGAAAAGTGTTTCTGAAACACCTTACGAGCTCTGGAGAGGACGTAAAGGAAATTTATATCACTTCAGAATTTAGGGTTGTTCAGCACATGTGTTGTGCAAAATCCTAAAAAGCTGGAACACCGTTCAAAATTATATCTATTTATAGGCTACCCAAAAGAAACTAAATGTGGTCTCTTTTATGATCCTCAGGAAGATAAAGTATTTGTATCGACAAATGCAACCTTCCTAGAGGAAGATTATATAAAGAACCATCAACCTCGCAGTAAGCTAGTAATAGAAGAAATGTCCAGAGAAACAACAAACGTATCAACAAGAGTTGTTGATCGAGTAGGTTCTTCAACAAGAGTTTTTGATAGAGCAGGTCCGTCAATAAGAGTTGTTGATGAAACTGATACTTCACATCCTTCTCAAGAGTTGAGAATGCCTCGTCGTAGTGGGAGGGTTGTGCAACAGCCTGACCGGTACATAGGTTTAACTGAAACTCAAGTCATCATACTAAATGATGGTTTAGAGGATCCATTGTCTTTTAATCAAGCAATGAACGGTGTGGACAAAGACCAATGGATTAAAGCCATGGACTTTGAAATGAAATCTATGTATTTCAATTCTATCTGGGATCTTGTAGATCAACCGGAAGGGATAAAACCCATCGGTTGCAAGTGGATCTACAAGAGAAAACGAGACCAAGCTGGTAAGGTACAGACCTACAAAGCTAGACTTGTGACAAAAGGGTTTACCTAAAGAGAGGAGTTAGATTTTGAAGAAACCTTCTATCCAGTTGCCATGATAAAGTCTATTAAAATATTCTTGTCCATAGCCGATTTTATGATTATGAAATATGGCAAATAGATGTCAAGACAACTTTTCTAAATGGTTATCTTAAAGAGAGTATCTATATGTCTCAACCATAAGGGTTTATACAACAGGGTCAAGAGCAAAAAGTTTGCAAGCTTAATTGATCCATTTATGGATTAAGACAAGCTTCTAGATCTTGGAATATGAGATTTGACGCTGTAATCAAATCTTATGGCTTTGAACAAAATATTGAATAACCCTGTGTCAACAAGAAAATCGTCAACAAAACTGTCACTTTTCTGGTGTTGTATGTTGATGATATTCATCTAATTGGGAATGAGGTAGAATATCTAGCTGACTTATGAGATGGTTGGCTTCACAAATCCAAATGAAAGATTTAGGAGAAGCACAATATGTTCTTGGAATCTAAATAGTTCGAAATCGCAAGAACAGAACATTGGCATTATCTCAAGCATCTTATATAGACAAGATGTTGTCTCTGTATAAAATGCACCAAGAAAGGATCTTTACCTTTCAGGGATGGAATTCACTTGTCCATGAAGCAGAGTCATAAGACACCTCAAGAGGTTTAAGAGATGAATCGAATTCCATATGCATCTACAGTTGAGAGTTTGATGTATGCAATGTTGTGTACTCGTCCCGACATATACTATGCCGTAAGAATTGTCAGCAGATTTTAGTCCAATCCTGGTCATGACCATTGGACCGCTGTTAAAAACATTCTCAAGTATCTTCGGAGAATGAGAGATTATATGCTCGTGTATGATCCTAAGGATCCAATCCTTACTGGATACATTGATTCCGACTTTCAGATCGATATTGATTCGAGAAAATCAATTTCGGGGTCAGTACTCACTCTGAAAGGCGGAGCAGTTGTGTGGAGGAGCATCAAGCAGAGTTGTATTGCAGACTCCACAATGGAAGCCAAGTATGTAGCTGCAAGCGAAACAACAAAAGAAGCAGTATGGCTCAGAAAGTTCCTGACAGATCTGGAAGTAGTTCCTAATATACAATTGCCTGTCACTCTCTATTGTGACAACAGTGGAGTAGTTGCAAATTCAAAGGAACCACAAAGCCATAAAAGAGGAAAGCATATCGAACGGAAGTACTATCTCATCAGGGAGATTGTACACAGAGGAGACGTTGTTGTCACTCAGATTGCTACCCAAGACAACTTGGTTGATCCATTTACGATGCCCTCTCGGCTAAAGTGTTCGAGGGTCACCTAGTAGGACTAGGTCTACAAGTTTTGTATCAATAAGGCAAGTGGGAGAATTTATGGGTATTGTCATACCCTAGTTTATTCTATTTGTACATTTTATTCTCTCCATGTAAACTCAACATTGTATATATTTGTATATATTGATCCACTGAAGTTTTAGTCCAAGTGGGAGTATTGTTGGGTTTTATGTCCTAAAAACTTGTAGTTTGTAAAATGATAAACATTTTCTATTATCAATATAATTGTTATTGATCTCATAAATTGTATGAAAGTCTAAATCCAATAAACTAAGACCTATGACTATTATATGAGTACTTGAACTTTATGTGGAGACATAAGAGTGGATCGGGTTTGAGTAAATAGTCAAAATGATCTATGGTACATGAATGAGGTTGAGTACCTTATTCTGGTAACACCATTGGATGCGGCCTACTCTGTAGTTATTACAAAGAGTTGTAAAGTGCTACATACGATGTGATCCTAATTCGTACATGTTATGATATGAGGAGTAGGGGGTGTCCTATGTAATGAGTTTGCATAAGATCAGGACTAAGACATAAGTCACTCTTACTTTATAACCCTGTTTACTATTTAAGATTGACTATTTCACCTAGATGACCTAGGTAACTCGATTTTAATCCTGAGCTAACTATGAACTCCTGTTTATTCAGAATTACCCTTAGATTTGCATAGTTGAGGGTTGGCTCAATAGCACCGGCTCAATAAGACTCCCATTTCAGGGGTAAAACCAGATAGATAGTTGGGGACATAGGGTGAAAGAAGGAGTTCACACCTACCCGATTTAGGGATAGGAGAAAGGTTGTTCTCTCAAGTATTGAATCCGGGTCTTGAACAAGGGGCCCCACCTTTTCACTAGGCTGAGAGAGTTTAGTTTGGTGATTGGATCACAAACTAGTTGTTCATTAGAGAAACAGTAGAGACTTGAGGAATAAGACATAATCTTGGGGGTGAAACAAATATTTGACCCAACCGTTATTATGAACAACTGTGAAGGGTCGACTTGCTGATTATGGTCAGATCATGTGGACATAATATATCTACAGTGAGAAGAGTGCAACTATGGGCTTTAGTGGAATTATCCATTAGTTAACGAATGGAGATTAATTTGGCCTAATGAGTTTAGCCAATTAATCTCGGATCGTTGAAGCCCATGATCTGTAGGTCCGTGAGGTCCCTCTACTAGCTCGTAACGAATTAACTCTAGAATAACGTGATAAGTTAATTTGAAACGTTCAAATTAGAATTAAGGAAATTAGTAATTATGTGAGATATAATTATGTTTAATTTTAGAATTAAACGATATAGGAAAATTTATATATTTAAATATGATTTAAATATATAAAGATGAATATGTGTTAAAATTAATTTAATATTTGATATTAAGTTAATTAAGTTTTATTTAATAATTAATTTTTCATTTTTAAAATCAAATAGATTTTTTAAATCAAAATTTTGTTTTTAGATAAAATTGGAAAATTGGGAAAACAAAAACACAAAATGGAAAAATGGATTTTTCCATTATTCATCACCTAAGTAGCTCACACATGAAGCATTAATCTTGCCTTTGTATTCTCCAAGCATGAGCTGCAACTCATGAAACTCTTATTTTTACATGTTGATTTGCAATATAATGAAGAGATTGGAGTGAAAATCGGGCATGCAATCTATAGAGTTCTTAATAGAAATACTGGTTTGAAGAAAGGTTCTTCAACAAGGTTACAGCAGTAAGCTTTTCTCCTTCATCCCTTTATTCAAGCTTGTTTTGAATCCCACAACTCAATCTAGAGCACCAAGAGAATAGTGGGGAAGATCTTGAGGTGGTCTACAACAAGATTTAGAGAAGATTGCAGTTGATGAAGGAGCTTTGAAGAAGTTCTTCAAGAGGTATGTCTTGAAACTCATTTTTCCTGCAAAAGCATGCTTTATATTTTGCCAAAATTAGTGAATTTGAATGTTTAGATGATTCTTGTACTTCTACTGTTGTTGATACAATCCTACAGTCTATCACAGTCTATCTTAGATAAATAGCTATAGATATTTATCACCATCTCTTTATACAATTTTGTTACTATTTACGCTGATAGAAATGTTTTTATGTGTTTTTACAGGTACCTACACAAATTTAAAAATGGATGATAGTTGTCATTTTAATTTTTGCTTCATGGCTTTTGAAGCATCAATCGAGGGGTGGAAGTAGTGTAGACCTATCGTATCTGTTGATGACGCATTTTTGAAGTATAAGTTTGGTGGCATGCTATTAAAAGCTTCATCAATAGATGGTAACAATCAAATATTTCCCATTGCATTTACTATCGTAGATTATGAAAATGACACATCATGGACATGGTTTTTTGAAAACTTACGAAGTAGTTTTGGGGAACGAGAGAATTTAGTCATTATTTCTGATAGGCATCTTAGCATTCTTAAAGGAGTTTTAAGAGTGGTTTCTAATATTGAGTTCAACATCTCTTAAGAAACTTGAAACTTAATTTTAAGGATCCATTTCTTGATAATTATTTCTTTAGTTGTGCTAATACGTACACTATTATTGGCTTTGAGTACCACATGAATCCATGGAATCAATTTGTCTAAATATTAAGAGTTATCTTAGTAACGTTGGGTTTGAAAAGTGGTCTCGGGCATATTCACGAAGAAGAAGGTATGGAGTGATGACATCGAATGTTGTAGAAAGTATAAACTCAGTTTTTAAGGATGCTAGAGAATTACCTGTGGCTTGCATGCTTAGTTCAATTACAGATATGCTGCAAAAGTGGTTTTATGATTGAAGTAAAGCTGGCTTTGCAATGAAAACTCTTTTGACTTCTTGGGCTGAGAACATATTATGACGAAAACACGAAAAGTCAATAATTTTTTTTTTTGTTGGTAAGAATTCTGTCTTTTTCTTATTGTCTATCTATCGCTATTTATCTCATATAGACATTGATAGTGCTCTATGTCTATTTCAGATAGACAATGATAGTATTCTATTTGTTGATACTGATTACTTTCTCGTACTTATCTATTAGGTCGATTCTATTAGCAACATTAAATACAAGATAATGGATGGACATAAACAGTTCATTGTGAAGCTAGACTTGGGATCTTGCAATTGTCGAGTATGGGATTTTGAGGAAATTTTATATGCACATGCACATGCACTTTCCATTCTCCAAATTCTTAATTTAGATACCTATTTTTATGTAGCTAACTTTTATTATAGAAGAACATTATCAGCAACAAACAGTGGTTGTATTCGACCTGTTGGAGTTCATTTGGATTGGAGAGCTGAAGATGATGTCATGAAAATATTACCTCCTATTATTAAACATTAAGCTGAAACACCTAAAAAACAAAGAATTCCATCTTTAGGTGAATTTAAAAGTTCATTAAAATGTACTCATTATAATCGTAAAGGCCACGACAGTAGGACTTGCAAACTTCAACCAACTAATCAAATGATTTAATTATTATTTTTTCATTGTAATACATGTATATGTTGGTTGATGCCCTAAATCTCGTAGGGTTCTATAGTTTGTAAACCTTGTACGAACAAACTTGTATGTGATTAATAATATTTGATATTTTTATTCACCTTGTTTATGAAATATGTGATATTTTAGTTGCATTAACCACAAACCAATAAACTAACATCCAGTTATCATTGTAACTTAAACATATATGTAGAGACATACAGATGGATCATGTTTAAGTGATAACCTAAATGGCTTGTAGTATATGGATAAGGCTGGGTATCTTATCTGTTGGGGTTGATGCCCTAAAGTCTCGTGTCTTGTAGTTTGTAAACAGTTTATACGAACGCTTGTGATGTATAATATATGATATTTTACTTCACTTCTTGATTTTGCTCAGTTGTTTATTTTATTTGCTTTACCATAAACCAATAAACCTAAAATCCCGGGTTATATGTATGTAACTTAAGCATGTGGTGACATACAAATGGATCATGTCTTAAGTGATACCCAAAATGGCTTGTAGTATATAGACGTAAGAGGAAAACCTTATCCTGGTAATGCTACGGATGCGACCCATTTTGTGGAATGGTCACAAGTGTTGTGACTCGTCACAGATGGTCTGATCTTGATCATTCATGTAGGGGACATTTGAGCGAGGGCGTCCTATACAAAGATTTTGTATAAGACCCGACCACAAAGTGTTAACATCTCGTTATATAACACTGTTCATGTTAGAGACTTCACTTCACTAGGATGACCATAGGTAACATGACCTCAATCCTGAGTGAGTTGGGAACTCCTGCCATTGAGGGCGATCTTTTGATTTGCATGGGTGCGAATGGCCAGATCGCCGACTCAAACCTACCATTTTGGGGATTCGTCTGATTTAGAAGTTGGGAACTCAGCTACACAAGATGGAATTCACTCCTTCCCCAAAGCAGGAGCAAGTAAATAGATAGCTCCCTTAAGGGATGATTCCAAGGCTTGAACGATGTGGCGCCATACACCTTTTCTTGGCTTGAGAGGTGTTCACACATAGTTGGACTATGTTGTATTGTTCGTTAGAGGAATCAGTGGTACTTAAAGAGTGACATGTAACTACAGGGGCAAAACGATAAATTGGCCCAGTTGTACTTAAGAACGTCTGTGAATGGTCATCATACTCATGATTGGTTATATTCAATGGACACAGAAATATATTTGTGGTAAGAAGAGTTCAGCTGTTGGTCTTTATATTGGGGTTTGTGCCCTAAAGTTTTGTGTCCTGTAGTTTGTAAACAACTTTGTAATAATACTTGTGATGTATAATATATATGATATTTACCTCACGTCTTGACTTTTCACATTTGGATGTTTTTTATTTTACTAAAAACCAATAAACTTAATATCCCTGGTTGTCTTTATGTAACTTAAGCATGTATGTAGTGACATACAAGTGGATCATGTATTAAGTGACAATTAAAATAGTTTGTAGTATATGGATATAGGAGGGAAACCTTATCCTGATAACACTACGAACGCGGCCCGCTTTGTGAAATTGTTACAAGTGTTGTGACTTGTCACAGATGGTATGTTCCTGATCATTCGTGTAGTAGACATGCGAGCGGGGGCATCCTATACAAAGAGTTTGTATGAGACTTGACCTCGAAGTGTTAATGTCTCGTCATATAACTCTATTCATGACTGAAACTTTACTTCCTAGGATGGCCATAGGTAACATGACCTCAATCCTGAGTGAGTTGGGAACTCCTGCCATTAAGAGCGGTCCTTTGATTTGCATGGGTGTGAGTGGCCAGAGCGCCGACTCAAACCTACCACTTTGGGGATTCGTCTGATTTGGAGTTGGAAACTCAGCTTCACAAGATGGAATTCACTTCTTCCCTAAAGTAGTGGTAAGTAGATAAATTGCTCTCTTAAGGGCTGATCCCGGGACTTGAACGAGTGGTGCCACTCATCTTCTCATGGCCCGAGAGGTGTTCACACATAGTAAAACTATGTTGTATTGTTCATGAGAGGGATCAGTGGTACTTAAAGAGGAAGATGTAATTACAAGGAGCAAAACGGTTAATTGGCCTGCTGTAATTACAAGCATCTGTAAAGGGTCATCGTACTGATGATTGGTTATATCCAATGGACATAGAAATTATCTATGGCAAGAAGAATTTAACTGTCGATCTTTAGTGGAATGCCTAACAGTAAACAAATGGTGGATATCGTGACCAAAGAGTTTAGTTAGCTATTCAAGTACCGTTGGAGCTTCGAGCCTTAGGTCCATAAGGTCTCTTTGGTAGCTTGGATACAAGTTGAGAGTCAGTTTTTGGGTCAGTTTGTAATGTTCAAATTTATAAAAGGGAGTTCGATTATATATGATATAATTGAACTAGTTAATTATATATAATATAATTAACATTATGTATGAGATACATTAATTTGGAGGAAATTGGATATAAATATGATTTATATCTAGTGGAGGAAAAATACTATAATTAATATATGATATTAATTCATATGTCATGAATATGATGAGATCACATTCATTGGACAGTTAAAAGGGAAATGGGACGGTGTCTCTTCTGTTTTAATAACGAATGAGTGAGTTGAAAGATTACTTTGAGATTCATAAATAGTTCATGGTATGTTAAGCATGAGATGCGCGGACATTATGTTAAAAAGTGTGTCATCGCTTAGAAAATCAGTGACTATACGATAGTGCCTACACAATCGCTTACCTATACGATATTGCTATGCGATCGCTTAACAATTACACCCACGCACGTTATTTACTAAACGATCGTTTACCTTTTCCTAAGCGATTGTTTAGCTCCCGATATTTACTAAACGATCGTATAGATGATCGCTTAGTTTTTCTACAAGATCGTTTAGATGATCGCTTACCTTTTTCCTACACGATCGTATACTTCACCTAAACGATCAAACATCTTGTCTATATGATAGACGAGCTCATCTTCCACTTGCTTGATCGTTGTATACATCTCTCTTCCTCCTCCCCTCTACCAAATCTGAACAAAGCCCACCCTTTGGATTCTCACTCCAAGAATACTAAGGGCTCTGAGTGGTATTGTCATCTCCGTTTCCTTCTGTTCGTGTGGAGATTGTTTGAGGTAGACGATTAGGTTTTAGATTTGGTATGAAGAATAAGTCTTCAACTGATATGATCTCTCAATCTCTTTAGCATTATGAATGCATTTTAGTATGTTTGAATGTATATGTGGTAATTCTGTCACAATGAATTGGAAAGATCCGCCTCCACTCGTAGGTACTGTTGAATAAGAGTTCCTTCAATTGGTATCAGAGCACAAGGTTTCTAATATTCCAATTCATTGCTGCAAAAGAATTGCATTGACATTCACGGTGGATGTAAGATGTCTACTCTCTGTTTTAATTGTTACTTCGTTTGTGGATGTGTGGATTAATGAAGTTTTCTGGGATGTAACCTCGGTTTGTTGAATTCTTAAGTTAATTGTAAAAGCCCCTACGTTTTTTAGCACAATTAATGCTATCGAGTCTGTAAATTCAAAGTTAGTTTGAGTCTTGAATCGTTCGTGTTGAAATTCGAAGCAAAGGTTGCTGTTCTTTGTGGAAGAAGATGATCAAGTGTTGGTCGCGTCGTGTAGACGATGAGGTAGACGATCACTGAGTATCGGATGCTCGGTTATCGTTTAACGTGCACATGCACTAGACGATCGTATAGCTCAGCAAGCCTCATTGCTTAGTTACTGACTATACGATCACGAAGTAATTGCATGGTAAATCATTTACCTTTCGCGTTCTAAGCGATCGCCAGATGATCAGGCTTTGAGGCTTCATTGTTGTCTATGTGATACGCTATCGTCTAGTGTGCACTACACGATTGTTTACCTAGAGGCGTTTACTAAATGATGGGAGCTTCGCCTAGTGGTTCAAGACCCAGTTTGCTCAGTAGAATTATGTAAATAGATTGTTTTCTCATTCCGGTTTTGTTTTGGTTCATCTTGGTCCATTAATCCATGGTTTTATACATGTGATGTATGTTTTTTTTATGTCATATGGTATGCACATATAGATAAATCCCATCTTAGGTCATGCATATTCTCTTTATTATAAGTGTTATGATTTAGTGAAGCATGATTTAATTTACGTAAGTGCATGCTCATACATCATATAATATCAGGGTTATATTTATGTATGCATTATTTACTTAACGTAATATTTATAAGCGTTATAAATACTTCGTTATGTGGCATGTGTGTTTTAGTTGTTTATTTTATAAATGGTTATAAAATGAAATTAGAACTAAAATAATTTGTAAAAGATTAATATGTTATAAATCTATCTATAATAGACCTTTTGTCTAAGATGGGTTCTGTCTAGGTTGGGGTATTTAAGGTGATGGCAACGGAACACCCCTACCTGGGAATCTACCTAGAAAGGTGATTTAGATAGATTTGATGCATGCATGCAAGTTAAAACCAGTCCATTAAAGAGTTTAATGTGACTTCTTGGACTTGTTTTTTATTTCAAAGACAAAAGTTGTTTTTGAGCAAACTTAATAAATGACTTAGATTATAATCAGTAGTCGGATTGTCTAGGTTAATAAATCCCTAGTTAGAACATTCAATGAGAGGTACTTGGGGCATTTGATGCTTCCTTTACACCTCTCGCATTTCTCCCTCATAGTCCACATCGTGAAATCTATCCTCGACCTCGTGATACCCTAGGAGTGTCCCCCTAAAGGATGGTGTTTAGGTAGATCAATTTCAAGGTGTATGGAGAGAATGTTCATAGTAAGTGGGAGCAGCAAGTGCGACAACATATCCCACGGTCTCTCTCATTAGATTGAATAAGTTTCTGCGCGTCGCCTCGTGGCACCTTGGGTGTGTCCCCCTATAGGATGGTTTTTTTGCGCGTTTCTTTATTTGGTCTCCTGTAAGATGATAAGGTTACTTAGTCTCTTATCCTAATATACTTTTTCCCTACGGTGGGCGCATTAGGGCAGGACTCTAAGGCCAAAAAATGAGGGGTTACATTTACGCGGAATTGTTAAAGGTTAACAGTTCTTGATCGAACAAATGGTAGCTTTAGGTTCACTTCCAAGAGTTGGTTCTGCCTAATGGTTGAGAATGTCTCATTCTAATGAAGGGACATCTGATCATCCCACCGGTGACATTTGTCCTGCCTCGCTGGGACATCAATGCAAAATAAAAGTCTTATCACTAGGGTACTTGGAATCTGTTTTGCTAAAACCAATTGGTTAAAAGTGTGGTTTTTGCAAAATCTTATAAAAGGTTATTTGTTTTTTTCAGCAACGGTTTTAAATGGCTACAACCACTATCAGTTTACTTAGCACCGAAAAACTGAATGGCCAAAACTATTCAAGTTGGAAACATATGCTCACAACGATACTCATCATCTAGGATCTAAAGTTTGTCCTTACAGAGGAATGTCCTCCTATTCCACCTTAGGATGCTACTCGAAATGTTCGGATGGCGTACGAGCATTGAACACGAGTAACAAGAAGGCCCAAGCCTATTGATGCATTGTGAATATGATGAAATAATGATTTGCGATGGTGGTGTATGCGTTGTACATGCAATTTTCCTATCAAAATCCATGTTTAAATCCTACTAGGTTGCCTGGTAAGCCCAGGGTCAAACACAGGGACTATGGAGACAATATGCGACGGTGATTTCTGATTCCTTTGCAGTGACAAATAAAACAAGGAGTTGGTTGGTATGTTTGTTTAAGGTATAAATTCTATGTGGTGGAATTGAGAAAAGAGTTAATAACAGCGAAAGTTACAATGAGTATGTGGGGAACGGGTTGAGAAGGGATTTAGCTAACACTTCCTAAGATTGTGTTCAAGTTATGCGATCATGCTACACACATACAACAATAGGTCATCTCTCAATGCAAATGCTATAGCTCCTAGTTTTAGGATGCATGCGATGTATACGATGATGTCTATAGGACTTACGTCTAAGCCTCTATTCTTGTCTATGCGATGATGAATGACACACATATACACAAGGCGACCACATACTACCATAACCTATTTCTAGGGTGCATGCGATGCATGTTAGCAAACATAACTTATCTCTAAGTTTTTATCTCTTTCTTATGCGTTCTAATCTAATTTTCTCAAGCCTAAATTCTAACCTAGCTCTTTCAAGTCTAGGTTCTTTCTTTAAGTCTCTCTCGAGTAGCTCTAAAGGGGTGATGGATGTATACATAAGACAAGATGATCACATAAAATGAAGATCTTAGGTCATGCTAGCCAAGTGTTTCTCAACCCATTTAGAAGTTTAGTTACTCGTGCGTAATGTAAAGAGAGTGAACAGGTGTAGAGATGCAAATCCCATTTTATAAATGAAATCAGAATATAGAATGACAAAGGGAAGTAAGGATAGGGAGCCTGTTAGCAATGTCTTACTTCCCAAGGCTTTTACACTGTGTTTTTCTCTACTCTGCCCAAAAGAATATTCTTGCTTTCACAAGAGTCGACCCTTTCTCCATTCTCAACGCTTCCCGACACTCTCTCGAGCTAACCAGGAAAGATCTTCCGACGTCTTTTATCTTCACTCGCCTCCGCCTCTTAGTATATAAAATTACATACTACGGCTATCTATGTATATGGCGTAAAAGAACTCCAAAATTCTAACTACTTAACTAGAACGGAACTCCTTCAAAGAAGGTGGCCTTCGGTATTTATAGAGCTTCAGGGTGAAGGACTTTTCTCTCAAATGATTTCACTAATGGGATGTCATTAATCTCTATCTAATGCGCCAATTAATTGTCACCGAAAAGTTGAGTGTACTTGCTACAGTGCATCGTTAACGACTTATCAACTAAATTCGGATTCGACCGTCATCAGCTTTCTGTCCTATTGTGAGTTATTAAGCTTTCACCTTGATGCGCCGTCTTTATGTAGCCACCTTCTTGAGTAGATCTTCGCGAACACATACGATCGCATAGCTTTGCAATCACAATCTTTTAATGCACTCGGATGCTGAATTCCTTGGATCACAATTCTGCCTTGTGCCAATGCATTTTCTTGCACAAAATACGTAAATTAGCTGCTTTAATTCGAGGGGTGCATGCGATCGCAATGTTCTCAACTTAATGCTTTTGGACACGATTTTTCATATTTTTACCATCACAATCCTACATTATTTTACATCTTTGCGTTATAATAACATGCATTTCTGCACGTTATCACCTATATCTTGGCTAGTCTTAGTGACATGTTGGCCAAGAAGCACGAGCCATGGTCTCAGCACGTGAGATCATGGAGTCCCTGCGGGGAATGTTCGGACAGTCGTCTAAACAGCTCAAGCATGAGGCTCTGAAACACATCTTCAGCTCCAAAATGGAGGAAGACACCTCTATTCGTGAATACGTGCTGAATATGATGGTCCACTTTAACGTGGCTGAGATGAATGAGTCTAAAATTGATGAGGGCAGTTAGGTTAGCATTATCCTGCATTCATTGTCGGAGAGCTTCCTCCACTTTGTTAGCAATACGATTTTAAACAAAGTGGACTACTCCCTTACCACTCTCCTCAACGAGTTGCAGACTTACCAATCCTTGCTGAAAAGTAAGGAGTAAAAGGGAGGTGAGGCAAATGTTATCTCGTCTTCTGGTAATTCTGATCACGTCTTTACCACTCTCCTCAATGAGTTGCGAACCTCAGATTCTGTTGACTTAGGAAGAAATAGAAGAAAAGAAGGCGATGGAACCAGAGATTACGTCCACTTCGAAGCCGAAAGAACAGGGAACCGTGAAAATACAGCTGCCACCATGCTTTCAGAGACTTAAAAAGAAGAAAAATGATGAAGTGCACTATCAACGCTTCATGGACATGCTGAAATAGTTGCATATCAACATACCTTTCACTGAAGCAATTGAACAGATGCCTAAGTATGCAAAGTTTCTGAAGGATATTGTGACGAAGAAAAGAACCACTAGTAAGTTCACAATGGTAGCATTGACGCAAAGTTCAAAATCCATAATTCCACAAAAAATGTGTGACCCTGGAAGTTTCACAATACCCTGCTCAATTGGAGGGTTATACATTGGTCAAGCGCTTTGCGATCTCGGGGCCAGCATCAACTTGATGCCCCTTTCAATCTTTAAGCAGCTGAATGTGGGGCAGCTGGCGCCCACGAGATGACTCTCTAGTTAGTTGATAGATCCCTTGTGCATCCAGAGGGAGGTGAAGGATGTCTTGTTCATGATTGACAAATTTATATTACCAGCAGACTTCATCATCCTGGACTACGAAGCGAACAAGGATGTACCCATCATCCTGGGACGACCATTTTTATCCACTGGTCGTGCTCAGATTGATGTGTATAAGGGAGAGATCACACTGGGCATAAATGGACAAAAGCTCAGGTTTGATATTATCAGAGCCATGAAATATCTTGAAGAAGAAGACCTCAATGAGTTCAATGATGAACCAAGTTTGAATGAAGAAGAAAAGTCTGAGGATGAAAATGATGCGCATCCATAGTAGCCTGCAATGCGATCACAGAAACAACAACCAAAGAAGACAAGTTGACAATGAATGAAGAAAGAAAAACAACAAAACCATCCTTGGAACAACCACTAACAATAGAGCTGAAGACCCTTCCAAACCACCTGAAGTATGCTTTTGTAGGGCAGGATGAAACGCTGCTAGTAATAATTTACTCTGCACTTAATGAAGATCAAGAGAATGTGCTACCGAGCATCCTGAAAAAGCACATAAAAGCAATTGGCTGGATGCTAGCAGACATTAAAGGAATCAGCCCCGCATATTGCATGCATAGGATTCGTCTCGAGGACAATCCAAAGGGATCGATTGAACATCAATGCAGACTCAACCCTGCGATGAAGAAGGTCATGAAGAAGGAGATAATCAAGTGGTTAGACGCAAGGATTTTCTATCCAATCACTGACAGCACGTGGGTCAGCCCCGTGTAATGTGTACCAAAGAAAGGAGGATGATGGTAGTCCCCAATGCAAATAACGAACTGATACCAATGAGGATCGCCAGTGGCTGGCGGATTTTCATGGACTATCACAAACTCAACGCGACGACAAAGAATGATCATCTCCTTTTGCCTTTTATCGACCAAATGCTAGACCGCCTAGTAGAAAATGATTATTACTGCTTCTTGGATGGATATGCCAGGTATAACCAAATCATGATTGCTCCTGAAGATCAAGAGAAAACCACATTCACCTGCCCCTATGGAACATTTGCATTTTGACACATGCCATTCGACCTATGCAATGCGCTGAGCATTTTCCAGAGGTGTATGATGACCATCTTTTCTGAGTATTTTGAAGATTCTGTGGAAATTTTCATAGACGACTTCTCGGTGTATGGGCAAACATACGAAGTCTGTCTCAACAACCTAGAAAAGATACTGAAAAGATGTGATGAGACGAACCTTGTGCTAAACTTGGAGAAATGCCACTTCATGGTGAAGGAAGGTATTGTGCTTGGGCACAAAGTCTCCAAAGATGGGGTGGAGGTGGACAAGGCATAGATTGAGGTGATTGAAAAGCTTCTAGCTCCAGCGAATGTGAAGGCTGTCAGGAGTTTCTTATGACATGCTTGCTTTTATAGATGTTTTGTGAATGACTTTTCAAAGATTACAAGACCACTGAGTGCGTTGCTGGAGGCAGAAAGAGCGTTTGACTTTGATGACCAATGCCTCAATGAATTCAAGATACTGAAGAATGCATTAACAACTGCACCTGTGTTGATTGCACCGGATTGAACACAACCCTTTGAATTAATGTGCGATGCAAGCGGTTATGCAATGGGAGCAGTGCTGGCGCAAGAGAAGAAAACAATGCTACACCGCATCACATATGTGAGTAAACCCTTGAATCCTGCTGAAACAAATTACAGGAGCACAGAAAAAGAATTTCTTGCAGTGATATTTGCGTTGGAAAAATTCAGAGCTTACTTGTTGGGAACTAAAGTAATTGTTCACACTGACCACTTGACGATAAAGTTTTTGATGATAAAGAAAGATGCGAAGCTGAGATTGATTTGATGGGTTCTCCTCTTTCAAGAAATCAACATGGAAATCATTGATTGCAAAGGAACGGAGAACCAGGTTATGGACCATTCATCAAGATTAGAAAATCAAGAAGTCGGTCGCAACCAATCAGAGGTGAACGCAACTTTCCCAGACGAGCAACTATTTAAAATTGAAGAATTACCGTGGTATGCAAACGTGGTCAACTTTTTGGTTTGTAGACAATTTCCAGAATACTATACAACCCACCAAAAAAGGCGACTCAGACATGAATGCAGATCATATTATTGGGATGAGCCAAATCTTTATAAGAGGGGATCATACCAGATTTTGCGCCTATGCGTACCAGATGCTGCTCACCAATGCATATTATCATAATATCATGACTCGCCATATGAAGGACACTTTGGAGGCCAACACACAATAACAAAGGTGTTACAAAGTGGTTATTTTTGGCCGACATTATTCAGGGACTCAAGAGACTATGCGATGAAGTGCGATCGGTGCCAATGCACGGGAAACATTTCATGGAAGCATGCGATGCCCATGAACATCATCTTAGAATTGGAATTGTTCGACGTCTGGGGCATAGACTTCATGGGACCATTTCTACCATCAAATGGTCACAAATACATTTTATTGGCCATCGACTACGTTTTTAAATGGGTAGAAGCGGTATCATGCGTCGCAAGCGATACAGCGGTAGTCTCCAAGTTCTTAAGGAAAAATATTTTCACTCATTTTGGTACTCCACGTGCCATAATAAGTGATGAAGATTGTCATTTTATTACCCACATCGTCAACAATTTGCTGCTCAAATATAATATCCTTCATAAAGTGGCCACCTCATACCATCCACAAACAAATAGTCAAGCTGAAGTGTCCAACAGAGAAATCAAGCTGATATTAGAGAAAGTGGTAAAACCTTCACGAAAAGATTGGGCAATTGTAACGTTGACTTTTTTCTATACAATGCATGCACGGTTCAAGCCTATTGATATGCAATAATGACCTGACTTGACTCAATTCATGCAATACTACTTCTAGATTTACGTTATTCATGGATGTTCTTGTAGTATTCTTGTGCGTTGTCACAAGTTTCCTTATGTTGGAACCAAGTATAATTCCACCACAAGTTTTTCGGGTGATTTGAGGTCGAACACAGGGACTGTTTGAGGTTATTGTGTTATGTTTATGATACATGCGACCAGGTTTTTCAACTTATAAAAGTATAGTTTGTGCAAGTATTAAAATTACGGTAAAGTAAAGGAAAGCAATAAAAATGCGATAATAAAATAAAGTGCAGTAAATCTAAGCTAAGATGGTACAAGATACAGGCTTCATGATACAAGATACTGAGGTCAAGGCTGATTGTGAAGATTAAACAAAGATCATGTAATGCGACGGCAAGTCTTATATACGAAGCAAAAAATGAAAGACAACTAATATAAACATCGCAAGTTCTTTAATTGCGTTGAAGTGATAAGTACGATTTGTTTTTCCCTTAGCGTACACCTTTTAGTGATCGGCCACGTTCCCACATGTATGTGGTGAAACAGAGACAAACGTAATGAATGCAAAGTTGCTTCCATGTTTGGAAGTACTACTCGCTTTAGTTAACACATTCTTCTGACCTTCTCTCGATAGATCAGAATGGCATCTTTACTTCTGCTCTCACAGGTGAAGATGTCGTCTAGCATGCTTTAGTTAAACGCAATTATCTTTTTAACACAGGTTAAGTACTCGTTTAATTCATATTAACTACCAGGAGATTAAGAACACATCATAAAGAAAGCAATAAACGGAGGAACGGAGATAGACAGAAAAGTGGTGATGAAAGCAATCAAGAAATTCAATATATCTATTTAGCGTCTGATACATAGTGTGTGAATGAAGAGATAAAGAAGATGAACTACAATGATGAAAAGAGATAGAACAGAGACAAATAGCGTTGACGTCTCGGCACTGATTTGGATGGAGATTTGCTTGCCGATAAGGATGTATCGTGTGGAAGTAAGGGCTTCCCTCTCAGTCTTGCTCAACCGGTAGCAGGGATCTGAGTAAAGAGCTTCACGGTGGGGATCTGGCAGATTAACACTGGGATTCACCTCTCGACCTTGTCTCTTCTTCTTCCCAGATTTCTTCAGTTTAGCACTGAGCTCAGCCTTTCTCTCAATATACTAGCAGCAATTAGCCCCGTATCAAGTAACATATTTTTCTGTGAATTCGATGGGGTTTTATAGGTGAAGATCTTTAACTTTGGCCTTTTGGTCCCCACTTGTTGTTATGGAAATTTCGAAGATGGAGGGATATTATTCCTTCTGTTATGCAATCAGACCGTCGAATCTACACAACCGTTAGTTGTACACGTGTCATAATCCTCTGCTTTTACGTTGCTCAACTGCATCTTTTGATCGAGTATTCGCATGCGGTGTTATTTTTATTACCGCATGCGGTTGAAAGTCAGCTCTGGATCGACTGTCGCACTGCACCGTCATTGTGTTGATTGTCTTTTTAGTGTTGATTGATGGGCACATTGTGACAAAAATGCGTTGGTCAGTGTGTCTTGAGCCTTGATCGCAAACGGTGACTTAGTTTCCTGCAAAACAAAGTAGAATTCTCCTTTTCTTCCATCTTAATGATGTTAGTGGGTGTAATTGCGATAATTCATAACTGTTGTATTTCTAAGCTAATTTTCATACAATTGGCACATATTTATCCTCTTTTGACCGCAATATATGGATAAGGTAGTATAAATAACTTGTATTTCTACGGGTTATCAGCAATGAAGCTGGACGATGCCTTATGGGCATACAGGACCGCCTATAAGACACCTTTAGGCATGTCCCCGTATGTGCTGGTGTTAGAAAAGGCATGTCATTTACCGCTTGAGCTAGAGCATAAAGCACTGTGGGCAGTGAAAAAGCTAAATTTTGACTTAAAGGCCATAGGGGAAGTGTTGCATTTAAAATTTAGATTCTGTGTTATGCCACATTAAAGCATATTTATTGATGTATTATTGACTGATAGGAATGATATGCGATGCATGCAATGCAATAATACTGAGATGCGATATTTAGTAGAATTCGGTAGTATACCCTATTGTGCCACAAGTTTCCTTACGATGAAACCGAGTGTAATTCCATTGCAAGTTTCTCGGTGTGATCCGAGGTCGAACATGGGGAAATACGGTACCGGTTTAATGCGGTGTTTTCATGATGTTATGCGACCAGGTTATCAATTCTTTAAGTTGTGTGTGTAATATACAAAAGCAATAAAATAACAATAAAGTAAAGTAAAGCGATAAAAATACAGTAAACCTAAGCTAGATGTATTCGATACAGGTTACATGTACAAGATGCTAAGATGAAGGCTAGCTGGGAAGGCTGTGCAAGGACATGGTATGCGGCGACAAGTCTTATGAGGGGAAAGAAAAGACGGATAAGTGTACAAATCATCGCAAAGTCTCAATGAAAATAAAGTTACACATACTGTTCCATTTTTCTCTGGCGCACACCTTTCAGTGATCGGCCGCGTTTCCCGCATGTATGCCTGAAAACTAGAGTCTGACGTAATGAACGCAAGGTTGCTTCCATGTCTGGAAATACTACTCACTTTAGATAACACATTCTCCTAACCTTATCTCGATATATCATAATGGCATCTTCACTTCTGCTCTCACAGGTGAAAATGTCGTCCAACATGCTTTAGCTAAACGCATTTTATAACTTTAATTTACATTAAGCCTTTAGACATTCATAATACTTATCGAAAGATCAGAAACACATAATGAAGAAGGTGAATGGCGGGTGCACGGTGATAGATAAAAGATGAAAAATGGATTATATCGAAACTACTAATATTTCTATTTTGAGTCTGATACATGATGAATGAAATAGAAGATATAAAGAACATGAAATACGTAGAAGGGTAGAAAGAGGACAATCAGGCACCAATGTCTTGGTCACCGATTGATGAAGGTTTACTTATTGGTTGTGGATGAATGGATGGTGAGATGAGCTTCCTTCTCTGGCTGGCTCTTCCGATAGTAGTGTCCTTGAACAGAGCTTCGCTCGGGGATAATGACTGATCGGACAGAGATTATACCTTTCGGCCTTATCTCTTCTTCTTCTCGAATCTAACTTTACAGCATTTAGCTAAGCTTTTCTCTCTTTTTAATCTTGCAGCACTTCGCTCAGATCGAATAGCATATTTTTCTCTGAATTCACTGGGGTATTTATAGGCTTGACTCCGGCCAAGTGGTCCCCACTGCCGGTTATGGAAGTTCCGAAGATGGAGGGATTTTATTCTTTCTGTTATACAATCAGACCATCAATTGTGCACAACCGTTAGCTGCATACGTGTCATGATCTCCTTTAGTTGCGTTACTCATTCACATCACTCGATCATAGGTTCGCATGCGGCATTTGTTTTTATAACCGCATTCAGTTGTCATGAGGATCGGGATCGACTATCGCATTGCTCCATTTCTTCAATGAATATCTAAGCGTTAACGTTCTATGGGCGCAATGGTGTTAGGGATGCATTGATGAAATTCTCTCAAGCCTTGGGCGCAAGTGGTGACTTTGGTTTTCCTGCAAAAAAGAGCAAATATTCGCCATATTCTCCATCTTTTGGCGTTTGTGGATTTTCTTGCAAGCATTTGAAATTATTAACAAACTAAGTTAACTTTCCTACAATCAGCGCATAATACCTCACTTTTGGCCGCAATATCTAGATAAGGTGGCATAAATAACTTATTTTTCTACAAGTTATCAGGAAGCAAGGAAACTTCAGTTGGTCGAGCTTGAGGAATGGAGAACTCACGCATACGAGAATGCAAAAATCTATAAGGAGGGCACAAAGCGCTGACATGACAAACAATTATGCAAGAAGAATCTCCAAGTCGGACAAAAGGTCTTATTATTCAATTCGCGGCTATGACTCTTTCCTAAGAAATTAAAGTCACGCTGGTCCGGATCCTTCATAATCAGAGAGTATTCCCGCATGGCACGGTTGAGTTATCCAATGAGGATAGGACCAACACATTCAAAGTCAACGGGCAAAGAGTCAAAATATATGACGTAGAAGACTTGCACCACGAAAACACCTCTTTGTACCTGAGGAACTCTGATTGAAGGAGAAATGGACAGTCAATTCATGAACTTAATTCTACCACCTTATAGTCATTATTATTTCTTTATCCTTTGCATCATTTCTACAAAAAAAACAAAAGAATTTTTTTTTTTACTTTGTCTTTTATTTGACCCTTTCGATATTTTTTTTGCAACGATAGTGGTGAACGATTGCAGAGGAGCTACACGAAAGACGCAACTAGTTTATCTTGCCACCGCAATCAAAGAAAGAAGTTCGCCGCAAAGAAGGACGCGATCACAAATAATGCGGTTGACAGAGCAAATTTGGGGGTTGTATCTTTCCTTGACTTTGCCTATTCCAAATTTTGCACTCTCTCGTCGCATTTTAACTTTGAAAATTTTATCATCGCATCCTCTTTAGTCGGTGCAATCATTATACATTGATTAATTTAGTAAGTCACTGCATTATTTCTCTTTGCCAATTATGATTTCAATGATGAAAAGCATGCCTATATTTTTCATCACATGTACTAAAGTCAACTTAATTTTAGGACAGTCAACTTATGAAATATTTCTAGAAGTTAGTAGTCCACCAGCTTTCTTTCTTATTGTCTGTTACGAAATTTCCTAAGAGCACTGCATGAATTCTTTCAATCTTTCAGCAATGAGGACATTGTTGCATTTAAATTTGGGGGTGCGGTATTCATTTTCAACCTTGCTATTTTTAGGCATTACAAAAAAAAATCATAACGTTGCGATCGGATCCTACTCGTAGTTGGATGTCCACATGACACCCGTGGGGGCAAGCCAAAACGAAGGTAGGAATCTTGATCAACACAAATAAAATGATTGCAACTCCGCTGCTAAGTGGGCATGAGTTTAGACTGAGAAAGAGCGCCCTGCTCGTAGTTGGATGCTCGCATTACACCCGTGGGGGCAAGCCAAAACGAAGACTAGGCACTTGGATCAGTGCAAGGTCATAGAAAAAAAATATCTAAATTACGCAAGGATAAAATCATTTGAGAATACCCCAGTTGATTTTTTTTTTTTTTTTATGAAATAAACCATGCGATGCCCTGGAAACAAGTCTTTTTGAAGGTTAAACTTGCGGTCCTAAATTTTAGAAATATTTTAAGAAAAGACCTGAATAGGAATTAAGGAGATTTTGGTACATAGGATTTGAATAAGGCACCTCGAGAAATCATCTTTAGTTTATGCTTGAGGACAAACATTGTTTTAAATTTGGGGGTGTGATAACGGGCATAAATGCACGTTATTATAGCACAAAGATATAAAACAATGAAGGGTTGCGACGATAAAAATATCTAAAATCGCGTCCAAAAGCATTAAGTTAGAATATTACGATCGCATGTGTCCATCGCATTAAAAGCAGCTAACTTATATATTTTGTATAGGAAAAATCATTGGCGCAATGCGGGATTGCGATCCAAAGAATTTAGCGTCCGAGCGCATTAAGAGACTGCGACCCAAGGCTATGCGATCATTTGCGTTCGCGAAGATTTGCTCAAGAAGGTGGCCGCATAGAACCGACGCATCAAGGTGAAAGCTTAATAAATCACGATGGGACAGAAAGCTGATGACGGTCGAATCCGAATTTAGTTGACAAGCCATTAATAACACACTGTAGCAAGTACACTCCACTTTTCGGTGACAATTATTTGGCGCATCAGACATAGAATTAATGACAACCCATCGACGAATCATTTGAGAGAAAAATCTTTTCACCCTGAAGCTCTATAAATACCAAAGGCCACCTTTGTTAAAGAAGTTCGGAGAGTTCGGTTCGGTTTTTATTCCAGCTGAGCCATATAGAAGATAGTTAGCCTTTTGTTCGTAATTTTCTTATACTTAGAAGGCAGAGGCGAGAGAAGAGAGAAGACACTGGGAGATCGTCCTGGTCAGCTCGAGAAAGTGCCAGGGAGCGTTGAAAACAGAGAGAGGGCCGACTCTTGCGAGAGCAAGAATATTCTTTGCGTAGAGTAGAGAAAAACAACGTAAAAACCTTGGGAATCAAGAAATTGCTATCAGGCTCCTTATCTTTATTTCCCATTTTCATTCTGTATTTTGATTGCATTTATAGAATGGAACCTGCATTTTTACATTTGTTCACTCTCTTTACATTACGCATGAGTAAATAAACTTTCGAATGGGTTGAGAAGTACTTAGCTAGCATGACTTAAGATCTTTATTGCATGCAATCATCTTGTCTTATGTTGCATCCATCACCCCTTTAGAGCTACTCGAGAGAGAGTCTAAAGAAAGAACCTAAGACTTGAGAGAGCTAGGTTAAAATCTAGACTTGAGAAAGCAAGATTAGATCTACATAAGTAAGAGATAAAGACTTAAAGATAAGCTCTGTTTGCTAACATGCATTGCATGCACCCTAGAAATAGGTTATGGTAGTATGTGGTCGCCTTGTGTATGTGTGTCATCCATCATCACATAGACAAGAGTAGAGGCTTAGACATAAGTTCTATAGACACTATTGCATTCATCGCATGCGTTCTAAAACTAGAAGTTATAGCATTTGCATTGAGAGATGACTTGTTGTCGTTGTGCGTAGCATGATCGCATAACATGAACGCAATCTTAGGAAGTGTTAGCTAAATCCCTTCTTAACCTGTTCCCTTGCATACTCATTGTACTTTCGTATTATTAACTCTTTTCTCAAATCTGTCACATAGACTTTATACCTTAAATAGCATACCAACCAATGCATTGTTTTATTTGTCACCGCAAAGAGATTTAAAATTACCATCGCATACTGTTTTCATAATCCCTATGTTCGACCTTGGGCTTATCAGGCTACTTAGTAGGGTTTATATTTGGATCTTGCTAAGAAAACTGTCATGCACAACGCATACTCCCCTATCACATTATACACCATTATTTCATCGCATTAACCACACATCAGTACATGAGGAGGTTACTTTTATGATCCGTCCAAAAACAAGGTGTTTGTTTCCACGAACGCTTTCTTGAAGAAGGATCGTATCAGGGAGCATAGTCCACGTAGTAAAGTTGTGTTAAGTGAGCTTTCCAAAAAAACTACTGAAACTTTAACAAGAGTTTTTAAAAGAACTGCTTCATTAACCAGAGTTGTTGATGATAGTTCATCTGGAAGGTTGGTTCCACCTCAAGAGTTGGGGGAACCTCGATACAGTGGGAGGGTTACGAACCCGCCTGATCGCTATCTGGGTTTCACAGGAATCCTAGTTATGGTGGTAGATGGCGATTGGGGTGAATGGGTTAAAGCCATGAATCTCGAGATGGAGTCGATGTACTTCAAATCGGTATGGGATCTTGTAGATCAGCCTGATGGGGTAAGACCTATAGGTTGTAAATGGATCTACAAGCGCAAACGAGGTGCTGATGGGAAGGTGCACACCTTCAAGCCTCGGTTTGTGGCAAAGGGTTATACCTAGGTGGAAGGAGTCGACT
Source organism: Benincasa hispida (assembly GCF_027475165.1). Lineage (NCBI taxonomy): Eukaryota > Viridiplantae > Streptophyta > Magnoliopsida > Cucurbitales > Cucurbitaceae > Benincasa > Benincasa hispida. The sequence continues at coordinate 15,854,144 of NC_143480.1, read as the reverse complement.
ATGAGGAGACTTTCTCACCTATTGCCATGTTAAAGTCGATCTACATCCTCCTGTCAATTGCAACTTATTATAATTATGAGATTTGGCAAATGGATGTCAAGAAGGCTTTCCTGAATGACAATCTTTAGGTAACCATTTACATGGTGCAAAAGGATTCATTGCCCAAGGTCAAGAGCAAAAAGTTTGCAAACTAAATAGGTCCATTTATGGGCTGAAGTAGGAGTCTCGATCTTGGAATATTCGGTTTGATGTTGCAATCAAATCGTATTGCTTTGACCAAAACGTTGATGAACCTTGTGTTTATAAGAATATCGTTAATGGTTTAGTAGCTTTCTTAGTATTGTATGTAGACGATATATTATTCATTGGGAATGATGTAGGTTTACTGACTGCAGTTAAGAATTGACTAGCGACCCAATTCCAAATGAAAGATTTGGGAGAGGCTCAATTTGTTCTAGGTATACAAATCTTTCGGGATCGTAAGAACAAAGTGCTAGCACTGTCTCAAGCATCATATATTGACAAAATCTTGCTCAAGTACTCGATGCAGAACTTCAAAAGGGACTTACTACCATTCAGGCATGGAGTCACTTTGTGTAAAGACATGTGTCCTAAGACGTCTCAAGAGGTTGAGTACATGAGACGGGTCCCATATGCATCTGCTATTGGTAGTTTAATGTATGTGATGCTCTATACTAGGCCAGACATCTGCGATACTGTGGGAATAGTCAGTAGTATCAATCTAACCCAGGCTAGGGTCACTGGACCGCAGTTAAGAACATTCTCAAGTATCTTCGGAGAATGAGGGACTACATGCTTGTGTATGGGTCTAGGGATTTGATCCTTACTGGATACACGAATTCTGACTTTCAAACTGATAAGGACTCTCGGAAGTCCACTTCGGGGTCAGTATTTACTCTTAATGAAGAAGCTGTAGTGTGGCATAGCACTAAGCAAGGGTACATCGCCGGCTCCACGATGGAGGCCGAGTACGTAGCGACTTGTGAAGCTGCTAAAGAGGCCATCTGGCTCAAAAAGTTTTTGACAGAGCTGGAAGTTATTCCATATATGTCTAGGCTCATCACCCTTTATTGTGACAATAGTGGTGTTGTGGCAAACTTCAAGGAGCCCAGGAGTAACAGGCACGACAAACACATAGAGCAGAAATATAATTTGATCCGCAAGATAGTGCATCAAGGAGATGTGATCGTCACGAACATTGCCTCAGAGAAAAACGTTGCTGATCCGTTTACAAAGGCTCTCACGACTATAGTGTTTGAGGGTCACCTTTAGAGCATGGGTCTACGGGACCGCCCGCGACTGGACTAACGCAAATGGGAGATTTTGTTGCACTGGGGCGTTATGCCTTAGTTTATTGTTTTGTACCTGTTTGTTTGTACTCCCCACTTCGCTTTAGAATAAGTGGGAGATTGTTGGGGTTTGTGCCCTAAAGTCTCGTGTCCTGTAGTTTGTAAACAACTTTGTAAGAACACTTGTGATGTATAATATATATGATATTTACGTCACTTCTTGACTTTGCACATTTAGATGTTTTTTATTTTTCCACTAACTAATAAACTTAATATCCCTGGTTGTCTTTATGAAACTTAAGCATGTATGTAGTGACATACAAGTGGATCATGTTTGAAGTGACAACCAAAATAGTCTGTAGTATATGGATATAGGAGGGGAACCTTATCCTTGTAACACTATAGATGCGACCCGCTTTGTGGAATTGTTACAAGTGTTGTGACTTATCCTAGGTGGTCTGATCCTGATCATTCGTGTAGTGAACATGCAAGCGTGAGCTTCCTATATGACCTTAAAGTGTTAATGTCTTGTCATATAACTCCATTCATGACTGAGACTTCACTTCACTAGGATGACCATAGGTAACATGACCTCAATCTTGAGTAATGTGGGAACTCCTGCCATTGAGGGCGGTTCTTTGATTTGCATAGGGTCGAGTGGCCAGAGCGCCGACTCAAACCTACCACTTTGAGGATTTGTTTGATTTGGGAGCTGGGAACTCAGCTTCACAAGATGGAGTTCACTTCTTTCCCAAAGCAGGGGTTAGTAGATAGGTTGCTCTCTTAAGGGCTGATCCCAGGGTTTGAACGATGTGGCACCATGCACCTTCTCATGCCCCAAAAGGTGTTCATACATAGTAGGACTATGTTGTATTGTTCATTAGAGGGATCAGTGGTACTTAAGGAGGAAGATGTAATTATAGGAGCAAAATGGTAAATTGGCCTGTTGTAATTACGAGGATCTGTGAAGGGACATCATACTGATGATTGGTTGTATCCAATGGACATAGAAATATATCTATGGTAAGAAGAGTTTAACTGTCGATCTTTAGAGGAATGTCTGGCAGTTAACGGATGGTGGATATCGTGGCTAAAGAGTTTAGTCAGCTATTCAAGTACCATTGGAGCTTCAAGCCTTAGGTTTATAAGGTCCCCTTGGTAGCTTGGATACAAGTTGAGAGTTAGTTTTTGGGCCAGTTTGAAATGTTCAAATTGACAAGAGGAAGTTCGGTTATATATAATATAATTGAACTAGTTAATTAGATATGATATAATTAACTTTATGTATGAGATACATTAATTTGGAGAAAATTGGATATAAATATGATTTATATCTAGTGGAGGAAAAATACTAAAATTAATATATGATATTAATTTCTATGTTATGAATATGATGTGATCACATTCATTGGACGGTTAAAAGAGAAAAGGGACGACTTCTTTTTTGTTTTAATAACGAATGAGTGAATTCAAAGATCACTTTTAGACGCATAAATAGCTCACGGTGTGTTAAGCATGGGAGGTGCGAACATTGTGTTAAAAAGTGTGTCATCCCTTAGAAAATCAGTGCCTTACCTATACGATATTGCTAAGCGATTGCTTAACGATTACACCCACGCACGCTATTTACTAAACGATCATATAGATGATCGCTTAGTTTTTCTACACAATCGTTTAGACGATCGCTTACTTTTTCCTACACGATCGTTTAGACCGATCGTATACTTCATCTAAACGATTAAATATCTTGTCTATACGATAGATGAACTCATCTCCCACTTACTTGATCGTTGTATACGGTCTCTCTTCCTCTTCCCCTCTACCAAATATGAACAAAGCCCACCCTTTGGATTCTCACTCCAAGAACACTGAGGGCTCTGAGTGGTGGTGTCATCTTTGTTTCCTTCTGTTTGTGTGGAGACTATTCAAGGTAAATGATTGGGTTTTAGATTTGTTGAAGAAGTCTTCAACTGGTATGATCTCTCGATCTCTTTAGCATTATGAATGCATTTTAGTATGTTTGAATGTATATGGGGTAATTCTATCACAATGAATTGGAAAGATCCGCTTCCGCTTGTAGGTACTCTTGAATAAGAGTTCCTTCACTTTAGTGGAATGCCTGACAGTTAACGGATGATGGATCTTATGGCTAAAGAGTTTAGTCAGCTATTCACGTACCATTGGAGCTTCGAACCACAGGTTCATAAGGTCCCCTTAGTAGCTTGGATAAAGTCGAGAATCAGTTTTCGGGTCAGTTTGAAATGTTCAAATTGACAAGAGGGAGTTCGATTATATAAATTGAACTGGTTAATTATATATGATATAATTGACTAAATGTATGAGATACATTATTTTGGAGGAAATTAGATATAAATATGATTTATATCATGTAGAGGAGAAATTACTATAGTAGTTATATGATATCAAACTACAGGTTAAGAATATAATATGATTATATTCATTAATTATTTAATTAGTTGATGAATTTCTCCTAAATCATGCGAAAATGGGATGATTGATTTCGGTTATTGTAACTAAAGAATAAAATAAAATTGGTTACATTTTGCAAAGAGTTTGAAAAATCGCTCACAGTGTGGAAACTTCATGATCGCTTAGTTGAGAGCCTATACGATAGCACCCATCGCCTAAACCATCACACACCCCTGCACTAAACGATCGCACGCGTTCTCTAAACAATTTCTCACCTTCTCTAAACGATTAGCGCGCCGAGCTTTTCTAAACGATCACTTGCTCTTTACTAAACAATCGCTTAGTAAAACCTACACAATCATGTACCTTTCTCTAAACGACGAGCACCTGACTATATGATAGTCACCTACTATCTCCCACTTGCTTATCGTTTTACATGATCGTCCTTTCCTTCTTCCTCTACCAACTCCATCAAAGTCCACTCTTTGGATTCTCACTCCGAGAATACCAAGGGCTTCAAGTGGTGGTCTCGTCCCCGATTGCTGCTTGTTCGTGCGCTGCCATTCGTGTAAACGATCGTGGTCCTGGTAGGCGACTGATTGCTGGGCGATTTGGATCGTAGAGGAGTCGCTTTCGCTTGATTGATTTCAAGTGAAGATTGTCTTCAATTGGTACGTTTATTCAATCTGTTGGTATTTTATTTGTCAAAGCATGCCTATAATTAGTGTTAAAATGCATACCTGTTTGTTAGAATGTGTGTGTGGTAATTTGATCACAATGAAATAGGAAAGATCTAAACCCACTCATGGATAGTCTTGTTTAAGAGTTCCTTCATTATCTTGGTAACACTACGAGTATGACTCGCTTTGTAGATGTTATAAATGATGTAAAGTGCTACAAATGATCTGATCCTAATCATTTATGTATTAGACATGCGAGCGGGATATTTCTATACAAAGGAGTTTGTATAAGATTGGACCACGAAATGCTTAGTCTCATTGTATAATGTCATTCATAATAGAGACTTTCATTTCACTAGGATGACCATAGGTAACATGATCTTAATCCTGAGTGAGTTGTGAACACCTGCCTATGAGGGCGGTCCTTTGATTTGTATGGATGAGAATGGCTAGATCGCCGACTCAACAAGCCTACCATTTTGGGAATTTGTCTGATTGGGGAGCTGGGAACTCAGCTACACAAGATGGAATTCACTCCTTCCCCAAAGAAGGGTAAGTAGATAAATTGCTCTCTTATGGGTTGATTCTGGGTCTTGAACAATGTGGCACCACACTCTCTCTTGGCCCAAGAAGGGTTTATTCATAGTGGGACTATGATCTATTATTCATTAGAGGGATTAATGGTACTTAAGGAGTTAGATGTAACTACAGGAGAAAAACGGTAATTTGGCCTAGCTATACTTACGAGCAATTTCAATTTGTGAAGGGTCATCGTACTGTTGATTGGTTATATTCAATGGACACAGAAATATATCTGTAGTGTGAATAGTGCAACTGTTGGTCTTTAGTGGAGTCCCGATAGTTAACAGATGGTGAATAATGTAATTAAAGAGTTTAATTAATTATTCACGTACCATTGGAGCTTCAAGTTATAGGTCCATAAGGTCCCTTTGGTAGCTCAAAAGATTTAGTTAAGAATCAATTTTTGGGTTAATTTCAATTGTTCGAATTAATAAGAGGGAATTTAATTATATATGATATAATTAAATTGATTCAATTATATATGATATAATTGACATAATGTATTTGATACATTATTGTTTAATTGGAGGAATAAGTATTTGAATGTGATTCAAATATATTTTCTATGAATGAGATTCATAGTTGCTAAATTTAATATAAATAGGATTTATAAATGCCATAAAATAGAGAAAAAGAACTATAGTTATATTATATACGATGCAATATTAAAACTATAGGTTATAAATATAATATGATAAGTTAGTTATCATATTTATTTATATTATTTATTATTTAGAATAATAATTTCCCTTTTCTCTCTAACCATCTTAGTGGGTGTTTAAGTGATTTTTTAATGGAAAAAGGAACAAAAAGAAAAATAGTTTTCTTCTTCTTCCTTTGAGTTCTACACGAAAACAGAGATCCTATACGATACGAATCTTTAAGTTACACAATTGAGGCTTTTTGCTATACAATAGTTCTTCCTCAATCGTCTTCCTCTTCCAATCTCTCAAACTCCCTATTAACCAAAATAGTCAGAGCCCACCACTCCTAGGTTATCACCCTGAGAATACCGAGGATACCAAGTGGTAGTGTCTTCAGTTTTTGGTTCGAGTCTTTTTATTGTTTGAGGAGTTCGTGACTGTTTGAGGAGTTCGTGACAGTTCGAGAGTTGTACAAGAAGTGTTCTTCAAAGGTATAAATACTTGAACCCTTTTGTTGTTCAAAATCATGTTGTAATTTTTATTAAGATACATAATCTGTATATTTTCTATAAATGTTTATTTTCAATCTAAATGGAATTTAGATGATCCACTTCCGCTCATGGATCTCTTGTAAACGAGTTCCTTCAATTGGTATCAGAGCTAGGTTGTGTTCTGATTCCAAATTCCATTTCTGTATTGAAATCGTTTTCAGTTATGGTGGGTTTTACTTCAGCACTGCATTTAACTGTTAAATGTATGCAGATGTTTGTTTATGGATGTTTCGAGATAATTGTTTCTGTTTTGGCTTTCTGTTTAAGTTATAAAAGCTAATTTGTAAGGGCCTCTACATTTTTTAGGCATTAATCTTATAATCGAGTTTGTATTCGTTTTAGTTTTGAGTCGTTCGTGAAGCTTCAGATGTGAAGGTTGCAGTGTGTTTCGATGGAGAAGATAAAACGGTGGTTGCATCATGTAGCTAGAGCTTGCTATGCATTCGTGTAGAGTTTTCCATATGGTCATGTAACATTTTCTAAATGATCACATGGGTAATGCTACGCGATTGTGTAAAGTTGTTACACGATCGTGTTGTGTTGCCTGCATGATCGTATAGGTGCTAGAGAAGTAAACGATCCCGTGGTATATGATACTCGACGTAAGGGTTGCGTGCTAAACGATCGTGTAGACTATCATGCTCATTGCATAGTCAGTAGCTACATGATTGCATAGTATACGATACTCGACACATGCTACTCGATCGTGTAGACTATCATGCTCATCGCATAGTCTTTAGCTACACAATCGCATGGTATGCGCTACTCAAAGCACGTTGCACGATCGCGTGGACTTTCATGCTCATCGCATAGTCCAAAGCTACAAGATCGTTTATACTCGATGCTTGTTGCTCGATGATCATGAGATTTGCTACATGGTCAAGCTGCAAGGCTTCAAGGCAAGCGGTTCAAAACCCGGTTCACTTGTTCCGAATAGGAGGACTCAACTTTTGTAATAGTTTAACCTTTTCTTTTCTGGTTTTGAGATTTACTATCTCGGTCCATCAACTTTAATTAAATATGCATGTGATGTATGTTTATAATATGCCATAATGTATGTCATATAGTTTTAAAACCCACTATAGGTTATGCATTTATTTTCATGCATCATGTTATATTATAAGTGTTATAATATATTAGTATGCATGATTAAATTACATAAAGCATGCTCACACATCATATAATTTAAGAGTTATCATATATGCATGCGTTATAGCATATCCATGCATCATTTATATTATAAATGTTATAATATAAGGTTGTATGTATCTATGAAATGTATGCTATATTTTAATTTATTACTTGTTTATATAAAAGTTATATATTATTAATGAATGAATATTGCATGAAACATGACACTACCTTAGGTTAATTTATAATTGTTATAAATAACTTATGTACGTCTAGCTTGCAATGTTCATTGGTTTTAATTGTTTCATTTCTTATAAATGTTATAATAGATGAAATTAGAATTAAAATCAATAATAAAAAGCATGAAAACCTTAGGCTTTAATCATTTTTTAAAAGTGTTTTAAAATTTGATTAAGATAGACCTAAGATCACATTTCTAATATGATTATAAATCTAAATTTAATCTTTTAAATCGGTTTAATAAGATTAAATCGATTCCTAATAAAAGATTAAATATGTAACAAATGTATCTATAAGGGACCTTTTGTCTAAGGCTAGTTCTGGCTAGGCTAGGGTACTTAAGTTGATGGAAATGTCACACTCCTACCTGGGTGAAGGAACTCTAATTAACAAAGACCGATGAGCGGTGAACCGTCCAAACTCCATTGTGAAAGAACTCATACATTTACAGTCATACTAAACAGATTATGCATTAAATCATAAATTACAACATGCTTTTGAATTAAATACAAAGGATAGAGAGACAATACCTTTGAAGAACACTTTCTTCAAGTATATCCCTCGATCAGTCATGAACGCGACGAGCAAGAACTCGATCTGCCTCGAACACCAGTAATGAGTATAAAATCGATCCTTGAAAGGATTCGGACACTACCACTAGATTACCTTGGTATTCTCGGTGTGAGAATCTGGGAACGGTGGGCTCTGGCTTATTTTGGTTAGAGGGAAGGAAAAAGACGATCGAGTAAAAGGCAACACTATCGTGTAGAAGATGAAGTCTATCGCATAGACTGGATACTCGATCGTTTAGATGAGAGCACTATCGTATAGTAAACTCGATGCTATCATGTATTCACTCGATAGTTAATCTGAGTCGTGTGAGATTTCTTGAAATCAAATTTCATTTTATCCCACAATTGCCATATAACCATGTAACCACCCACTAAGTTCGATTAATGAGAAAAAGAATTTTTAATTATCATATAATTAATAAATTATAAATAAATACAACAACTAACTTATCATATTATATTTATAACCTTAGTTTTAATATTGCATCATATACAATAGATAAACCATAGTTCTTTTTCTCTTTTATAGCATTTAATATAAATCATTTTTATATTAATTTAATAACTATGAATCTTATTCATAGAATTCATATTTGAATCATATTCAAATACTAGTTCCTTCAATCAAACAATAATGTATCAAATACATTATATCAATTATATCATATATAATTGAATTAATTTAATTATATCATATATAATTAAATTCCCTCTTGTTAATTTGAACATTTCAAACTAACCAAAAAACTGATTCTCAACTTGAACATTGAGCTATCAAGGGGATCTTATGGACCTGTGGCTTGAAGCTCCAATGGTATGTGAATAACTGATTAACTCTTTAATCACATTATCCACCATCCGTTAACTACTGGACAATCCACTAGAGACTGATAGCTACACTCTTCGTATTATAAATATATTTCTGTGTCTATTAGATATAACTAATTAACAAGTACAATGACCCTTCATAAATCGCTTGTAAGTACAATTGGGCCAAATTACCATTTTGCCCCTATAGTTCCATCTAACTCTTTAAGTACCACTGATTCCTCTAATGAACAATAGATCATAGTCCCACTATGACTAAACCCCTCTTGGGCCAAGAAGGGTGTGGCGCCACATTGTTCAAGTCCCAGAATCAGCCCTTAAGGGAGCAATTTATCTACTTACCCCTACTTCGGCGAAGGAGTGAATTCCATCTTGTGTAGTTGAGTTCCTAGCTCCCCAATTGGACGAATCCCCAAAATGCTAGGCTTGTTGAGTCGGCGATCTAGCCACTTTCATCCAAGCAAATTAAATGACCGCTCTCATAGACAAGAGTTCACAACTCACTCAAGATTAAGGTCGTGTTAACTATGGTTATCCTAGTGAAATGAAAGTCTCAATTATGAACGACGTTATATAACGAGACTAAACATTTCGTGGTCTGGTCTTATACAAACTCCTTTGTATAGAATATCCCCACTCGCATGCCTAATACACGAATGATCAGGATCAGATCATTTGTAGCACTTTACAATATTTGTAACACCTACAAAGCAGACTATACTCGTAGTGTCACCAGGATAAGGTATTCCTCCTTATCCATACACTACAGACCATTTAGGTTATCACTTAAAACACGATCCACTTGTATGTCTCCACATACATGTTTAAGTTACAACGACAACCATGGATCTTAGTTTATAGGTTTGTGGTTGATGCAACTAAAATATCAAATATTTCATAGATTGAAGTGAATAAAATATCATATATTATAAATCACAAAAAGTTTGTTCATACAAGTGTTTACAAACTACAGAACCCTAGGAGATTTAGGGCATCAACCCCAACAATCTCCCACTTGTTCTAAAGCTAGTGGGGTGTACAAGGTAATCATATTACAAGTACACAAAACAATAAACTAAGGCATAAATGCCCAATACAAGATCTCCCACTTGCCCTAGTCCATCAGTGGTCTGTCCCATAAACCCATACTCTGCAGGTGACCTTCAAACACTGTAGCCGTGAGGGCCTTCGTAAACGAATCAACAATTTTGTTCTTCGAAGCTATCTTCATGAGAATCACATCCCCTTGATGTACAATCTCTCGAATGAGATGGTATTCCGTTCTATGTGCTTGCCGTGCTTATGACTGAGGCTCACGAAAATTCGCCATAACACCACTATTATCACAATAAAGGGTGATGGGTCTAGACATGTCTAGAACAACTTCTAGATCCGTTGGGAACCAAACGGCCTCCTTAGAACTTCACAAGCTGCTACATACTCAGCCTCCATGGTGGAGTCCATGATGCACCCCTGCTTGGTGCTTCGCCATACTACAACCCCTTCATTAAGAGTGAACACTGATTCTGAAGTGAATTTTTGAGAATTCTCATCAATCTGAAAATCAGAGTCCGTGTATCCTGTAAGGATCAAATCCTTAGAACCATACACAAGCATGTAGTCCCTCGTTCTCTAAAGATACTTGAGGATGTTCTTGACGGCTATCCAATGACCAGATCCTAGATTAGACTGATATCTACTGACTATCCCCACTGCCTAGCAGATGTCAAGTCTAGTACATAACATCGCATACTCAAACTGCCAACAACAGACGCATAGGGGACCCGTCTAATTTCCTCAACCTACTGAGGTATCTTAGGACACTGTTCCCTAGACAATGTAACTCCGTGCCTGAAAGGCAATCTCTTAGAGTTTTGCATCGAGTACTTGATCAACATCTTGTCAATGTACAATGCTTGAAATAGTGCTAGCATTTTATTCTTTCGATCTCGAAAGATCTTGATCCAAACAAACTGAGCCTCTCCCAAATCTTTCATTTGAAATTAGGTCACTAGCCAATTGTTAACTGAAGTCAGCAAGCCTACGTCATTCTCAATGAGTGGGATATCGTCTACATATAACACAAGGAAAACTACTGAACTTTTGATGATTTTCTTGTAGACACAAGACTCATCAACGTTTTTCTAAAATCCATAAGATTTGATTGCAGTATCAAACCTTATGTTCCAAGATCGAGATGTCTATTTTCGTCCATAAATGGACCGATTCAGCTTGCAAACCTTTTGCTCTTGAACTTGGTCTATGAATCCCTTGGGTTGCACCATTTCCTCAAGATTGCCATTCAGAAAAGCAGTCTTGATGTCCATTTGTCATATCTCATAGTCATAATATGAGGCAATGGATAGGATGATGCGGATAGACTTCAGCATAGCAACAGGCGAGAAAGTCTACTCATACTCGACACTGTCTACTTGGGTATAACCCTTTGCCACAAGTCTAGCCTTGAAGGTTTGCACCTTCCCATCAGCACCCCGTTTCCTCTTATGATCCATTTACAACGTATAGGTTTAATCCTATCAGGTTGATATACAAGATCCCAAATCGAGTTAAAGTACATAGATTCCATCTCGAGATCCATGACTTTGACCCATTCATCTCTATCAACATCCTCCATTGACTTCTTGTAAGACAACAAATTCTCAACCTCGCCATCAGCTACCATAACCAGGATTTCAGTTAAACCTATATAGCAAATAGGTGGGTTCGTAACCCTCCCACTACATCGAAGTTCCCTTAACACTTGAGATGGATTTGACCTACTAGATGAACCCACATCAACAACTCTCGTTGAGATAGTAAGCTCTTTAACAACTCTTGTTGAAGTTTTCAGTAGTTTCTTTGGAAAGCTCATTCAACACGAATTTTCTTCTAGGACTGTCTCCCTTATATTATCCTCCTCAAGAAAAGTAGTGTTTGTTGATACAAACACTTTGTTTTCCTTAGGATCATAAAAATAACCCCCTCGTGTGCCTTTGAGGTAGCCTACAAATAGGCACAACCTCAAACATGGTTCCAATTTCTTAGGATTAGCCTCAAACACATATGTTGAGCAACCGTAGATGCAACAATGACGTAAAATAGCTTTATGACCATTCCACAACTCCAAAGGTGTTCTGACAACACTCTTGGAGGGAACGTAGTTCAAGATATAAGCTACAGTCTCTACTGCAAAACCCTAAAACAAGTCAGGTGAAGAAGCGTAACTCATCATCGATCGAACCATGTTCAATAGTGTTCGATTTCTCCTCTTCGACAAACCATTCTACTGAGGTGTACCACGTGCTGAGAGTTGGAAAACAACTCCATATTCTATTATATAGTTATGGAACTCAGAATCCAAATACTCTCTACCTCGATCAGATCAAAGCATTTTAATCGTTTTACTTAAAGCATTTTCAACTTCAGCCTTGAACTCTTTGAACTTTTCAAAGGACTCAGACTTATTTTTCATTAAATAAATGTACCCATACCTTGAATAATCATCAGTAAAAATGATGAAGTATTCATAACCTCCCCTGGCTCGCATATTCATTGAACCACAAAGGTTTAAATGCACTAACTCTAGAGGCTCTTTGGCCCTATAACCTTTTCCAATAAAAGGTCTTTTTAGTCATTGTGTCTTCAAGGCATGACTCGGACACAAATAAAGAATTTTCTTCAAACTGGTTTAAAAGTCCATTCTTCACCAACCTCTCAATCCTATTGAGATTAATGTGCCCCAAACGTAGGTGCCAAAGTTGGACATTTTCTTGAGGAGAAACTTTAAGTCGTTTGTTTTAAGTTACGACAGTTTTAAACATCGCTATGTTATGGAAGGATTTTTTTGCTAACGGCCTTAGCACATACAAATTATTTTCCAGTTGAGCCAAACATATAACACATTTTTCATAATAAACACTTTATTAATAGAAAAATTAAGTGTATAATTACATTCGAGCAAAGAATTTACAGAAATTAAGTTCCTTTTTAACTCGGGAGCTACATAAACATCATTCAAAATGATAAACCTATTATGTAAAGTCAACCCGAGACCTCCCACTGCCACAGTTGAGACGACGTGCCCGATTTTAACTCGCATCGTTATCTCACTAGCACTAAGCAGCCGCCAGGAACTAATTTCCTAAAATGAAGAACAAACATGGTTAGTGGCCCCAAAGTCAATAATCCAGGAGAAATCATCATTCTCCACTAAACAAGTCCCAAAAACTAGTAAATCGTATTTACCTTATTTGGCCTTCTTCTTCTTAGCCAAATAACGAGGAAAGTTTCGCTTCTAGTGCCCATCCTGGTTGCAACGGAAACATTTTCCCTTATCAACCTGCACTGGTTGCCTACCCCATGCAACAGGTTGTGGGTTGCTAGGCGCCTTCCCGTTACGACCCTTCTTTTTCTTCCACTTGCTGGTGCCGGAAGAAGAAGGCGTAAACTTAGTTCCAGAGGTCGAACCTTTATGGAACTTTCTAGATGATGAAGTAACATTTGCTTCACCTGAAGGAAATCGGATGCGTGATTTCCATGAGCAGCAGAAGAACAATTATTCCAAATTACAATCATGAATAAACAATGCATTTACAGTCGACTTTAAAGAAATGATTATACAATTCATACAGAAATTATAGCATGAACAACAAATGAACAAGGAAAGCTCTACGAACATTTTTCACCTCATCTCCACTCTCCTTGCTCATGAACGCTTGAACAATAGCAACCTCGAACGCTCGATCTACACAACCGCAACATAACAACGAACACTACATGAACACTTCGCGCTCATCCTTAGCAATCTCCTCGGTCACGAACTCCTCCGCAACAGCACGAATGACCTCCATAAAACCTCGACGATGTCGAGTTGAGTTTGACACCACCAACAAGGCTACCTTGGTATTTTCGGTGTGAGAATCCAAAGGGTGGGCTCTGTTTGGACTTGATATGAGGTAGACGAAGAAGGAAACACCGATCGTGTACACGACTAGGCAAGTGGGAGATGGCGGAGACCTATTGTATAGGTCGATGCCCAATCGTTTAGATAAAGCGAAACGATTGTCTAGCAAAAGCTATGCGATCTTTTAGCTCATCATTTAGCTCGGCCTGTCGCTTACAGACTCTACATGGTCGTTTACTTAGGCAAGCAATTGTCTAGCAAATTTATGTGATCTTTTAGTAAATATTATACGGTCCTTTAGCTCGCCACTGCACAATCGTTTAGCTCGCCCAACAGTCGTTTAGTAAATCCGTATTTAATTGACGACTACCGTGAGATCCCTTTTTTCCGAGAGAAATCTCAAAAACTTTTATCAACCTTTTGAAAAAAAAAACTTCTTTTCAAAATAGGAAAACTATTTTCCTTTTAAACTCACGGTTACTATGAATTCAATAACCACCCACTCACTTGGTTATTAAAGAAAAGGAATTAATTATCCAATAATTAATATTATTATAAATATAAATGATAACCAACTTATCATACTATATTTATAACCTATAGTTTTAATATTTCATCTCATGAAACATATAAACCATAGTTCTTTTTCTATTCCATGGTACTTAATGTAAATCTCATTTACATCAATCCTCTACTAGATGTATCTCATACATCATACCGATTATATCATATATAATCAAATTACCTGCTTCGAGAAAGGAGTGAATTCCATATAGTGGATTGAGTTCCCAGCTCCCAGATCAAACAAGTCCCCAAAAAGGTAGGCATGTTGAGTTGACAATCTGGCCACTCTCACCCATACTAATCAAAGGACCGCTCTCAAAGGTAGAAGTTCCCAAAACACTCAGGATTGAGGTCGTGTCACCTATGGTCATTTAGGTGAGATGTAAGTCTCTAGTATCAACGATGTTATATACAGAATCTAGTCATCTCATGGTTCAGATTTTATACAAACTCTTTGTATAGGACACCCCCACTCGCATGTCTCCACATGAATGGTTAGGATCTACCATCTGTAGTAGTTTACAACACTTGCAAACTTCTACAAAGTAGGCCATATTCGTAGTGTCACCAAGATCAAGTATCCCATCTTAATCCTTATACTACGGACCTATTTAGGTTATCACTTAAGGCATGATCCACTTGTATATCATATATATATGCTTAAGTTCACATAAGATAACCAATGAGCTTTGTTTATTGGATATGAGTAAATGCCAGAATTAAATAACACTTATTTTATTCAACAAACAATGTGTATCTCTACAAAACAACGAGATTCCGAGAGAATTAGGACACCAATCCCAACATCACCAACCTTCTTTTCCTTGCTTTTCAACAAAGATTGGAAAGTCTGCAACTCATTGAGTAGAGTTGTCAGGTTGTAATCAACCCTGTTTAGAACCGCGTTGCTTACGAAGTGAAGGAAGCTTTCTGATAACAACTCCAGAATAATGCTAACCTGGCTGGCCTCATCGATGCTCGACCCTTTCATCTCTGCCACTTGGAAGTGGACCATCATGTTCACGAACAGATATTCCCTCCTTCATCTTGAAGTTGAAGATGAACTTAAGAGCGTCATGCCTGAGCTGTGTAGATGGTTATCCGAACATTCCCCTTAAGGACTCCATGATCTTGCATGCAGTGATCATGGGCTCATGCTTCTTTGCCAAAACATCATTAAGGCTGGCTAAGATGTACGCTCTGGCCTTTTTTTTTGCCCGTTTCCAACACTCGTACGCCTCTTAAAGATTTTAAGTAGTGTTGGAAGGTGGAATAGGAGGACACTCCTTCATAAGGACGAACCTCAAGTCATCGATGATAAGTATCGTGTTAATGGTATTCTTCCAACTGGCGTAATTCTTGTCAGCCAGTTTATCGACGACTAAAAGCGATAAAGTTTTTTATGCCATAATTATAAAACTTCTGAAAAAAAAATCAAACTTAATAAGTCTACTTGCAGTAAACCACTTTTAACACCAATTAAGTTTTAGCAAAATAGTTCTATTGTACCCTAAGTGACATCTATTTTGCAATGAGGCTCTAGCGAGGTAAGACAAAAGTCACCGTAGGGTGATCAAGTGCCCCTTCACTGGAATGAGACAATCTCAACCATTAGAAAGAAACAACTCATTATAACTGAATCTAACAATCACCATTGTGAAGGAACTCTTATTCAAGAGCACTTACTTATGGAAGCGAATCTTTCCAATTCATTGTGACAGAATTACCACATATACATTCAAACATATTTTCATAATGCTAAAGAGATCAAGAAATCATACCAGATGAAGATTTCTCCTTCACAGCGAGTCTGAAACCCAACCGTCTACCTAAAAAAATCACAATTCGGATAGAAGGAAACGGATAAGACAACATCACTTAGAGCCCTTAGTATTCTTAGAGTGAGAATCCAAAGTATGGTCTTTATTCAGATTTGGTAGAGTGAAGAAGGAAGAGAGATCGTACACAACGATCAAGTAGTGGGAGAAGAGGTCGTTTATCACATAGAAAAGATGCTTGATCATTTAGGTGAAGTATACGATTATGTAGGAAAAGTAAGTGATCGTCTAAATGATCGTGTAGGAAAAGGTAAACAATCGTTTAAATGATCGTGTAAGAAAAAGGTGAGCGATCGTCCAAACGATCGCATAGAAAAAACTAAGCAATCGTCTATACGATCGTTTAGTAAATATCGGGAGCTAAATGATCGCTTAGGAAAAAGGTAAACGATCGTTTAGATAATAGCACACGACAGTGTATTCGATATGCGATCGCTTAGCAATATCATATATGTAAGTGATCGTGTAGTCACTATCGTATGGGCACTGATTTTCTAAATGATGACACTATCTTTTTCACAATGTTTGAGCACACTGTTCTCAACACACCATCAGTTATTTATAATGCACTCATCTGTTATTTAGAACAGAAGAGGCACCTTTCCATTTCCTTTATAACCGTTCAATGAATGAGATTTTATCATATTCATAACATATAATTAATATCATACATTAATTATAATATTTTCCTCTACTAGATATAAATCATATTTATATCCAATTTCCTCTAAATTAATGTATCTCATACATAAAGTTAACTATATCATATTTAATTAACTCATTCAATTATATATAATTGAACTCCCTCTTGTCAATTTGAACATTTTAAATTGACCCAAAAACTGATTCTCAACTGGTATCTAAACTACCAAGGGGACCTTATGAACCTATGGCTCGAAGCTCCAACGGTATGTGAATAGCTGACTAAACTCTTTAGTCACGATATCCACCATCCACGAACTGCCAGGCACTCCATTAAAGACTAACAATTGAACTCTTCTTGCCATAGATATATTTCTATGTCCATTGGATATAACCAATCATTAGTACGATGACCCTTTACAGATGCTCGTAATTATAGTAGGCCAATTTATCGTTTTGCCCTTATAATTACATCTTCCTCCTTAAGTACCACTGATCCCTCTAATGAACAATACAACATAGTCCTACTATGTGTGAACACCTCTCAGGCCATGAGAAGGTGTGTGGCACCACATCGTTCAAGCCCCGGAATCAGCCCTTAAGAGAGCAATCTATCTACTTACCCCTGCCTCGAAGAAGGAGTGAATTCCATCATGTGTAGCTGAGTTCCTAGCTCCCAAATCAGACAATCCCCAAAATGGTAGGTTTGAGTCAGTGTTCTGGCCACTCACACCCATGCAAATCAAAAGACCGCCCTCAATGGCAGGAGTTCCCAACTCACTCAGGATTGAGGTCATGTTACCTATGGTCATCTTAGTGATGTGAAGTCTTAGTTATGAACGGTGTTATATAATGAGACGGTAACACTTTGTGGTCAGGTATTATACAAACTCTTTGTATAGGACGCCCCTGCTCGCATGTCCCCTACACGAATGATTAGGATCAGACCATCTGTGATAAGTCACAACACTTGTGACCATTCCACAAAGCGGGCCACATCTGTAGCGTTACCAGGAGGTTTCCCTCCTATATCCATATACTACAAACTATTTTGATTATCACTCAAGACATGATCCACTTGTATGTCACCACATACATGCTTAAGTTACATATAGATAACCATCGATATTAAGCTTATTGCTTTGTGGTAAAATAGAAAACATTTAAATGTGCAAAGTCAAATAGTGAAGTAAATATCATTTATATTATACATCACAAGTGTTCGTACAAACTACTAGACACGAGACTTTAGGGCACAAACCCCAACACATTGTTCGATGAATTTGTTAACATCCTTAACAACTCTGTGTAAGTGTAACCCCTCATTTTAGGCCCTAGAGTCCCGCTCTAATGCACCAACCGTATGTAAAAAGAAGACTAGGACAAATGACTAAAGTAACCCTATCCATTTCTGAAGATCAGATAAAGAGTCATGCAAATACAACCATTCTTTAGGAGGACACTTCCAGGGTGCCTCGAGGTGATGCACTAAAACTTTATCTAACCTAATGAGAGAGACCGAGGGATATGTTGTCACACGTCCCGCTCCCACTTACTATGAACTTTCTCTCCATTCACCTTAGTTTTGACCTACCCAAATGTCGTCCTTTAGGGGGTTTCGCCCAGGGTGCCTTGAGGCCGAGGATAAATCTTACGGTGTGAACTTTTTAGGGAGAAACATGTAGAGGTAAAGTGAAGTATCATATACCCCAATCTCCCACTGAATGTTCTACCTAGGGATTCATTAACTTAGAAAATCCGGCTACTGATTTTAAGTAATTGGTTGTTTAATTTGTTAAAAAACTAACACTTTATTTTGATGATTAAACAAGTTTGATTCAAGTCTTATTAAACACTTTAACAGACTTTCATCAAATTTGCATGCATGTAACAAATTTATCTAATTCACCTTTCCAGGTAGGTTCCCAGGTAGGGGTGCGATGTTTCCATCGACTTAAGTACCCTAGCCTAGCCAGAACTAGCCTTAGCTGAAAGGTCCCTTATAGATACATTTGGTACATATTTAATCTTTTATTAGTCAATTTAATCCTATTAAACTGAATTAAAAGATTAAACTTAGGTTTCTAATCTATCTCAACCAAATTTTAAAACTCTTTAAAACATATTAAAGCTTAAGTTTGTATGTAACTCTTTCTTATTGATTTTATTTCTAATTTCATTAGTTGTAACTCTTATAAAGAATGAAAGAAGTAAAACCATCCAGATTGCTAAGCTAGACATTCACAAGGTATTTATAACTTTTATAAGTAAACTTAAGTGTCATGCTTCATGCAATGTTCATTCATTACTAATTTATATAACTTTTATATAACAAGTAATGAACTAAGCATACATGCTAACATACATCTTTATATTATAACATTTATAATAAAGGTGATGCATGGATATGATTTGATGCATGCATATATTATAACTCTTATATTATATGATGCATGGCCATGCTTTAAGTAATTTAATCATGCAAACTACTACATTATAACAATTATAATATAAAGATGATGCATGAAAAAAATACATAACCTATGGTGGATTTTAAAAACTATATGACATACATTATGGGATATAAACTAAATATACATCACATGTACATTCAATAAAAGTTGATGGATAGGATAATATGCCTCAAAATTGGAAATAAAAGCTAAACTATTACAAAAGAATTCGAGTCAACCGGTTCGAATAGGTGAACTGGGTCTTGAACCGCCCTCTTCGAACACTTAATCGTGTAGCAAATCCTTCTGATCATCGAGTAACACACATCGAGTATAAATGATTGTGTAGGGATGATCGTGTGACTAAGAACTATACGATGAGCATGATAGTCATGATCGAGTAGCAGGTGTTGAGTTCGTATACCAAGTGATCGTGAAGCTACTAACTATGCGATGAGAATGATAGCCTACACGATTGTTTAGCGTGCATGCCATGTGTCGAGTATCAAATACTCTGCGATCATTTATCCCGAGCGTCTACGCAATTATGTAGTCAATGAAACATGATGGAGTAAACTCTTTACTCGATCGCGTAGCATTAGCTATGCGATCATTTAGCAAATACTACACGATCGAGTAAAACATTTATACACGATCACATAGCCAAATCTAAACGATCGTTTTGCTTAAGCTACACGATGCGACCATCGATTCATCTTCTCCCTTGAAGCAAACAAAAACTCCTTGCGTTTGAGGCTTCTTCACAAACGACTCAAAAAACTTAAAGGAATACAGACTCGATTGCAAGTTAATATGCTAAAAACGTAGGGACCCTTACAAATTAACTTTTGTAAAAGTAAAGAAAGCTTTAAACAGAGACAATTATCCCATAAACATCCATAAACATCCATCAGCAACATCTACAAACACACTTAACATTTAAATGTTGAAGTTGATGCTCTAAAGTCTCATGTCCTATAGTTTGTAAAAACTTTGTACGAACGCTTGTGATGTATAATATATGATATTTACTTCACTTCTTGATTTTGCTCATCTGGATGTTTTATTTTCTTTACCATAAACCAATAAACTAAAATCCTTGGTTGTCTTTATGTAACTTAAGCATGTATGTGGTGACATACAAGTGGATCATGTCTTAAGTGATAACCAAAGTGGTTTGTAGTATATGGATATAGGAGGGAAACCTTATCCTGGTAACGCTACGGATGCGGTCCACTTTGTGGAATGGTTACAAGTGTTATGACTTGTCACAGATGGTCTGATACTAATCATTCGTGTAGGGGACATGCAAGTGGGGACGTCCTATACAAAGAGTTTGAATAAGACCTGACCACGAAGTGTTAATGTCTCATTATATAACACTGTTCATGATTGAGACTTCACTACACTAGGATGACCATAGGTAACATGACCTCAATCCTGAGTGAGTTGAGAACTCCTACCATTGAGGGCGGTCCTTTGATTTGCATGGGTGCGAGTGGCCAGGCTGCCGATTTAAACCTACCACTTTGGGATTCGTCTAATCTGGGAGTTGGGAACTCAGCTACACAAGATGGAATTCACTCCTTCCATGAAGTAGGGGTAAATAGATAGATAGCTTCCTTAAGGGCTAATTCCAGGGCTTGAACGATGTGGCGCCACACACATTCTCATGGCCCGAGAGGTGTTCACACATAGTTGGACTATGTTGTATTGTTCATTAAAGGGATCAGTGTTACTTAAGGAGTGAGATGTAACTATAGGGGCAAAACGGTAAATTGGTCCAACTATAATTACGAGCATCTATGAAGGGTTATCATACTCATGATTGGTTATATCCGATGGACAAAAATATATATCTGTGTTTAGAAGAGTTCAGCTGTCAGCCATTAGTGAAATGCCTAGCAGTTAATGGATGGTGGATCTCGTGGCTAAAGAGTTTAGTCAGCTATTCACGTACGGTTGGAGCTTCGAGCCATAGGTCCATAAGGTCCCCTTGGTAGCTTGAATACAAGTTGAGAATTAGTTTTTGGGTTAGTTTGAAATGTTCAAATTGACAAGAGAGAGTTTGATTATATATGATATAATTGAAGTGGTTAATTACATATGATATGATTGACTAAATGTATGAGATATATTATTTTAGAGGAAATAGGATATAAATATGATTTATACCAAGTAGAGGAGAAAACACTATAGTTGATATATCATACCAAACTATAAGTTAATAATATAATATGATTATATTCGTTATTTTATTAATTGGGAAATTATGAGATAATTGGCCGAAGTTTTCTCCAAATTCGTGCGATAGTAGGAAGTTCAATTCAGTTCTAGTAACTGAAGAATAAAATGAAAATAGTTTTCATTTTGTAAAAGGCACACAAAATCACTCACGGTGTGATAAGTATTGTATCACTTATCGTTGAGAGCCTATTCGATAGCGCCTGCCTACTAAACGATCGCGCACCCGCGCATTCCTAAACGACCGCCCACGATTTATTAAACGATCGTTTACCTTTACTAGACAATCACTTAGCGCTTGAGCGTTTCTAAATGATTGCTTACCTTTTCATAAACGATCGCTTAGCTTTTATTAAACGATCATGTACCTCACACTAATTGATCAAGCACCTGACTATACGATAGTCTTGCTATTCTCCCCTCTACCAATTCCATCAAAGTCCACCCTTTGGATTCTCACTCCGAGAATACTGAGGGCTTCGAGTGGTCGTGTCGTCCCTTTTGCCTGTTGTTTGTGCACTGCTAGTCGTGTAGATGACTGTGGTGTTGCTGGGCGATTGCTTGTTGGACGAGAAGAAGCGAGTGGAGTTCATTCACGATGAGACCGAGTTTTCTGAAGAAAGTCTTCAACTGGTAAGTCTCTCAGTCTCTTGTATTTTATCTTTTAATACATGCCAGTAATTAGTGTTTTCAATGCATATCTGTATGTTAGAATGTATATTGTTAAATTCTATCACCATGAATTGGAAAGATCCACTTCCGCTCATAGGTCCTCTTGTATAAGAGTTCCTTCATTAAATGCGTTGTAGAATATTTAAAACCTACCAAGACCGTATGAAATTCAATACAACAATGGAATTTGGAAATCAGAACAACTTGGCTCCAGTACCAATTGAAGGAACTCTAATTAAAGAGGACCGATGAGCGAAAGCGGATTGTCCAAACTCCATTGTGAAAGAACTCATACATTTACAATCATACTAAACATATTATGCATTAAATAATAAATTACAGCATGCTTCTTGAATTAAATACAAAGGATAGAGAGACAATACCTATGAAGAACACTTTCTTTAAGTATATCTCTCGATCAGTCATGAATGCGACGAGCAAGAACTGAAGGAACTCTTTTCAAATAGAACCAGTGAGCGGAAGCAAAATCGTTCCAAACCCCATTGTGATAGAACCTACATATTTACAATCAAACAACAATAGTTATTCATAACTTTTAAATTACAACATGCTTCATAAAATTGATCACTGAAGATCGAGTGAAAATACCCTTGAAGAACTTTTCTTCTTATTCCCCCCGTTCTCACAGCATGAACGTCACGCCTCAGCATTCTCCTCGAACAACAACAAAAAACACTCGACCCTTGAACAGCAAGCAGACACTGCCACGAGGCTACCTTGGTATTTTTGGTGCGAGAACCCAGAAGTTATGGGCTCTGTATGGATTTGGTAGAGGGAAGGGGGAATTGAATGATCATGTAAACGATCGAGTAAGTGGGAGAAGTCTGGAGTCTATCGGATAGACTGGGTACTCGATCGTTTAGAAGCGAGTGTTTATCGTATAGCAAAACTCAATACACGATCATTTATGCTCTCAAGCTATTGTATAACTATTTGGTTAATATGCATACAATTATCAATCGCTTATGAAAAATGAAAACGATTTTCATTTTATCCGTCAGTTATCATAACTGATCATAACTTTCCACTAAGTTGGTTATTAGGAGAAAAAAAATCCCATAATTGATTTAATTATAAATAAATGATATATTCATAACATATAATTTTAATACCACATCTCATGCAATATATAAACCATAGTTCTTTTTCTCCTTTATGGCATTTAATATTAATTCTTCTAATTAATGTATCTAATACATCAAGTCAATTATATCACATATAATTGAAGCAATTTAATTATATCATATATAATCAAATTTCCTCTTGTTAATTTAAACACTTCAAACTAACCTAAAAACAGGTTCTCAACATGAATTCATTGAGCTACCAAGGGGACCTTATGGAGCGGTAACTTGAAGCTCTAACGGTAGGTGAGTAACCGATTAAATTTTTTAGTCACAATATCCACCATCTGTTAACTGTCGGGCACTCCACTAAAGACTAACAGCTGCACTATTTGCACTACAGATATATATCTATGCCCATTGGATATAACCAATCAACAGTATGATGACCCTTCACAAATCGCTCGTAAGTATAGCCGAGCCAATTTACCATTTTGCCTCTGTAATTACATCTAACTCCTTAAGTACCACTAATTCCTCTAATGAACAATACATCATAGTTCTACTATGAGTAAACCCTTCTCGGGCCAAGAGAAGGTGTGACGCCACATTGTTCAAGCCCTAAAATCAGCCCTTAAGGGAACAATTTATCTACTTACCCCTGGATTGGGAAAGAAGCGAATTTCATCTTGTGTAACTAAGTTCCCAGCTCCTCAATCAGATGAATCCCCAAAGTGGTAGGTTTGAGTCGGCGATCTGGCCACTCGCACCCATGCAAATCAAAGGGCCGCCCTCATAGGCAGGAGTTTCCAACTCACTCAGGATTAAGGTCATGTTACCTATGGTCATTCTAGAGAAATGAAAGTCTCTATCATGAATGGCATTATGTAACGAGACTAAACATTTCGTGGTCCGGTCTTATACAAACTCCTTTGTATAGAATATCCCCGCTCACATGTTTAATAGACGAATGATCAGGATCGGATCATTTGTATCACTTTACAACATTTGTAACACCTACAAAGCGAGCCATACTCGTAGTGTCACTAGGATATGGAGGATAAGGTATCCCTCCTTATCCATATACTACAGACTATTTAGGTTATCACTTAAAACATGATCCACTTGTATGTCTCCACATACATGTTTAAGTTACAACGATAACCATGGATGTTAGTTTATTGGTTCATCGTTAATGCAACTAAAATATCAAATATTTCATGGACTGAAGTGGATAAAATATCATATATTATAAAATCACAAAAAGTTTGTTCATACAAGTGTTTACAAACTAAAGGACCCTACAAGATTTAAGGCATCAACCCCAACACTGGGAACCTACCTGAAAGGTGAATTAGATAGATTTGTTACATGCATGCAAATTTGATGAAAGTCTGTTAAAGAGTTTAGTAAGACTTGAATCAAAGTTATTTAATCATCAAAAGCAAGTTTTATTTTTTAGAAAATTAAACGATCACTTAGATAAAATCGGTAGCCGGATTTTCTAAGTTAATGAACCCTAGATAAAACATTCAATGGGAGGTAAATGGAGTATATGATACTTCATTTTAACCTCTACATGTTTCTCCCTAAAATTCATACTGTGAGATCTATCCTCGGCCTCGAGGCACCATGTGTATTCCCCTACGGGTGGCACTTGGGTAGGTCAATACCAAGGTGAATGGAAAAAGTGTTCATAGTAAGTGGAAGTAGAACGTGTGACAATATATCCCTCGGTCTCTCTCATTAGGTTGGATAAAGTTTTTATGCATCGCCTCGTGGCATCATGGGTGTCCCCTTAAAGGATGTCAGTTCTGCAAAACTCTTTATTTAATCTCCATAAATGAATAGGTTGCTTTAGTCTCTTGTCCTAATCGGCTTTTCCCTAGGGTTGGCTCATTAGGGCAGGACTCTAGGACCTAAAATGAGAAGTTACACTTACACAGAATTGTTAAGTATGTTAACAAATTCTGGACCGAACAATAGTGACTATTAGATTCAACTATAAGGAGTTGTTTTCGTCTAATGGTTGAGAATGTCTCATTTCAGTGAAGAGGCACTTGATCACCCTACAGTGAATTTTGTCCTGCCTCACTGAAGCATCATTGCAAAATAGATGTCACTTAGGGTACACTAGACTATTTTGCTAAAACTTGATTGGTTTTATAAAACTGGTTTAATTCAAGTAAACTTAATTAAGTTTGTTCTTTTTTCAACAATTTAATTTTGGCTACTGATGACATGCAGAAATGCATGTCATCTTAGGCCTTTTACTTAGAATTGTGAGGGCTGTTAAGCAGAATATGCGGCAATTATGTTAAGAATTCACGAGAAATTGAGCTTGCGGCGTTCAACATTAAGAATCTCAGCTAACCCAATATTATGCGTTATTATGCGTTCAATGTTCTATTTTTGTAGCTAACACAGGAAGTAGACGCAAATGCGGAAACCGAACCACCGCATAGACGACCGCATGCGGAGAAACTCTTCATCGCAAAGGCAAACACGTTCAATCAATGCATGGATGTTACGATAATCAGTCGCATGCGTCCATCACATGGGAATTGCCCTCGTCAAGCGATTGCAACCATCGTGTAGAGTTGCAGCATTAAGTGAATGTGGTCACTACATGATTGCGGCTACACAATAACGCATGGTAAACGGGTCAACACAAGGCTAATGGAATAAACGCATCAACGCATCTACCTCGAGAAAATAAAAAAAATGATGTTGATTTCACCTACCACGCCGTTGGCAGCAGAGGTTCAGAAAAGACTAAACACACCGAATTTCAGAATCAGAGCATTCCATTAATGTTGTCAGTGATCTAGGCTCTATATAAAGAAGCCGATGAGCAGAAATTCAAGTATCCAAGGTTTTCGCCTGAGGTTTACCTAGGGCGGATCCTTATGATCTACACAACTTCATGAGAAGACGCTTGAGAGTTCTTCACCTCCTTCATCCATTTCGAGTGACGACCGAAGCCTTCGATCGGAGCTAGATCTCGAGAGAGTTAGCTCCACCGCCCATCCATGGCACCACCGGCAGCCTTGACGCACATTCGCTGGAAGCAAGTCTTTGTTTCAAGAAGATCATTTCATTTTCACTTATTTTTCTTATATTGTATTGTACTACATTTTGGGATTAAGGAATTAATACATTTTGTGTCCAATACATTCCTATATTTCCTTCGACTCCATCTCCATCTTCTTTACTTAGCATCTTTAACCTTCTTTGCATTACTTAGTGAGATTGCCTGAGTATCGCATACTTAATCATGTGGATTAGAGATATGAAGCATGTAGCAATCCACCGAGAGGTGTGCGTTGCGTGAGTGTGTGAGTAAACCTTATTTGCTTAGTGTGAAGCTGTAGTAATGTCTGTCTATAGGCCAACGCAATGCTTGTCTAGGAGTAAAGCCAACAACAACCTACTGCCCGGGAGGGTAAGTGGTTGGTCGCATTAAGCAATGTATGCATTGTTCACTAGAGATAGGAATAATCTTATGTCAGCAAAGTTCATGCAATTACCTTGTCCTATAAGTGCATCACTCATCATTTAGGCATATTTGAGAGAGTAGTCTAAAATCCAAATCTAAGATTCGAGCGAGCGGATTGGAACGCATAGACAAGAATGGGGAACTTAGAGATAAAGCTTCGTTTGCTGTCACACAGCGTATGCACCCTACGGATAGGATATTGCATGCGTCCAGGAAGTAGGATATGGTGGTTGCATGCGGTCATCTCAACACTTATGCATATCCACCGCATACGTCCTAGAGTTAGGCTCAAGTGTGTGTAGCATGATCGCATGGCTTGCATTTACTAAGGTTGCCCTTGCGGTCACTTTTAAATATTGCAACGAAAGCATCTCCGCATTTTATCTATCTTTCCCATTCATTTGTTTCATATCAAGAGTTGTCGTGTCTCTACCTCTCATTCATATTCACATTGCGTTGTCTGTTAGCTAGGAGTAGGAGTAGTGTTAGTGTAGAAACCCCTCCATCGTTCTTTTATTCAAACCGTCGCATGCACATTACTGCATTCATTTTGCTACAAGTCCCTGAGTTCGACATCGAATCACCCGAAAAACTTGCGTTCGCGTTATACTTGGCGTGAGCGTAAGAAAACTTGTGACAGGATGCATGGTCATTGTATACATTTATTAATGCATAGTCATTTCAACGCATGACCATCGACGCATGACTATCAATGCATACCTTAAGAACATGCATCGCATATTGCATCCAAGGGATTTTAGTTGTCGAGTAAATTGACATCTAATTTCCCGTCATTAAGTTTTTGACACCCACAAACTTAATATCATGTTTGTCCTTAAGCATGCGTTATACTCGAGAAATTCTAACTCACTGATGGCATGTAGAAATGCATGTCATCTTAGGCCTTTTTCTTAGAATTATGAAGGTTGTTAGGCAGAATATGTGTCGATCATGATAGAAATTCACAAGAACATGAGCTTGCATCCATCTTAGGCCTTTTTCTTAGAACTATGAAGGTTGTTAGGCAGAATATGTGTCGATCATGATAGAAATTCACAAGAATATGAGCTTGCATCGATCAACATGTTGAAACTCAGCTAACCCATTACTTTGCGTTAATTATGCGTTCAATGTTCTATCTTTGTAACTAATGCAGGAAATGAATGCAAATGCGGAAACCGAACCACCGCATAGACGACTGCATATGGAGAAACTCTCCATCGCAAGGCAAATGCATTAGAATAACGCATGGGTATTGCGGTGATCGGCCGTATGCGTTCATCGCATGGGAATTGCGCTCGTCAGGCAATTGCGGTCATCGTGTAGAGTTGCGGTATTAAGCGAATGCGGCCATTGAATGATTGCGGCTACGCCACAACACATTCTAATGGGATCAACGCAATGTAGGTGGAATGAACGCATCAACGCATCTACCTCGAGAAAATCCAAAGCTGATGTTAACATTTCACCTACCACGCCGTTAATGGCAGAAGTTCAGAAAAGAACTAACGCCCGAACGTTAGACTCAGAGCAATCCAATTAATGTTGTCGGTGACCCAAGCTCTATAAATTGAGGATGACGAGTTGAAATTCAAGTTATCTAGGGGAGGATCCTTGTAAACCGAGGACTTTCCCCGCGATCCAGACAAATATGAGAAGATGCTTGAGAGTTTTTCACCTCCTTCATCCATTTCGAGTGACGATCGGAGCCTTCGACCGGAGTTAGATCTCAAGAGAGTCAGCTCCTCCGCCCATCCATGGCACCACCGGCAGCCTTGACTCACATCCGCTAGAAGTAAGTCTTTGCTTCCAGCTGATCATTTCCTTTTCTTTTCTTTTCTCATATTGTATTGTATGAAATTTTGGAATTAAGGAATTAATACAATATGTTTTTCAATGTATTGCTCTGTTCCTTCGACTCCATCTCCATCTTTTTTACTTAGCATCATTACTTTCATTGCAACACTTAGTAGGATTTCTTGAGTATTGCATACTTAGTAATGTATATTAGGGACATGAAGCATGTAGCAAACCATCGAGAGGTATGCGTTGCATGAGTGTGTGAGAAAACCTTATTTGCTTAAGTGTGAAGCTGTTGCAACGCCTGTCTATAGGCTAACACATTTCTTGTCTATGAGTAAAGTCAGCAACAATCGACTACTCGGGAGGGTAAGTGGTTGGACGCATTAAGCAAGGTATGCATTGTTCATTAGGGATAGTAACAATCTTGCGTCAACCAAGTTCATGCATTTGTCTTGTATTATGTATGCTTCATTCGTCCATTAGGGATACTTGGGAGGGTAGTCTAAGGACAGGATCTAGGCTTAGGAAGGTCAGGTCAGAATCTAGGCTCGGGAGAGTCAGATTAGAACACATAATACAAGAGATAGGAGCTTAGGAATAAGCCCTGTTTGCTATTAACCCATCGCATGCATCCTAGAGATAAGATACGATTGAATACGGTCATCGCAGCATCGTGTGCATTTCGCATCATCGCATAGGAAAAGAGTAGAGAGTTAGGAATAAATTCTATGAACACTTTTGCATTCAACACATGCATCCTAGATTTAGAAGCACAACATCTCCATTGGAAAATGATTTTCTGTGCATGAGTGTAGCATGAACGCATTGGCTTGCGTTGACTAGGGTTGCCCTCGCAGTCACTCTTAAGTATTGCAATGAAAACATCTCCGCATTTTATCTATTTTCCCATACATTTATTTCATGTCAAGGTTTGTCCCATCTCTACCTTTCATGCATATTCTCTCTGCCCTTACTCTTATACAAGCGCTTCTTGTTAGCTTCGCGCTTCCTCCTCTTCTCAACCAAAAACAGCCTATCCTCTTCTTCCTTCTTCCTTCTCTCTTCTTCTTCTGCCTCTCTCTCTTCTCTCTCAAACTCTTCTTCAAACTGCTCAGAGGCCAGCAATATGTGTTGATCCTTCTCACGCTTCCATATCCCTTCAAGTCGGGAAAGCTTGTTATCGCTTCTCATCTTCTCAAATTCCAATCTTATTCTTCTATTCCCCTTTGCGATGATGAGCTTGCCCCGCTCCATCTTTTCTTGCTTCTCTTCTTCTTCTTTTCTTCTTCTCTCGTCCTCTTTCAATGCTAACATTAAACGTTGAGGGTCGATGTTGGACCCTTGCGGTGCATTCTCCCTGTGACACCGCATTAGGGGGTTCCCTCTGTTTCTTCTCTTTCGTCCATCGCAACCAATTGTGTTGCTTTAGGTTGCAGCAACTCCATCAATTGCGCCATTTCCCCCTATCCTCCCTTACGAAGGTCGATTCTCCATCCTTCTCAGGGCTACAAGCCCTCTGCCTTGCTTTTTCTTCTTCTCTCAGGCGCCACTTCTCCTTTCGGCATAATCTTTTCTCCTCTTTCTCCTTCTTTCTCTTCTTTTTGGCCTCTTCATCTTCGTCATCATCCTTTTTCTCTTTGTTCTTTCTTGACTTGCGATGATGCGAAGACTCTGCCTTTCCAGCCTTCTTTCCTTTACTCTTCTTCTTCTTTTTGTCTTCCTTCTCGGCCTCATCAACCTTCTTCTTATTTTCCTTCTTGGCCTCTGCTGCCTTCTTCAATCTGACCATCTCTTCCTTCTCTGCCTCAACTGCCTTCAACTCTTCCTTCTTGGCCTCTTCTGGCAGCACACCCCCTGCAACCTCCTCCATCGCAATGTCAGGGGTTATTAACGCTAGCTCCGCTTCTCTGGCCTCTTCAACTGCGATCTCATTTTCTTTTCTTTCAATGATCGCAATTTCCTCTTCTTCCATTTGTGGAGGCTCATAAAAAATCTCTGCAATAATGGTGGCCTCCGGGACTAGAACATCATTCCCTTTTTCTTCTTCTTCAACCACCACTTCTTCCACCACCACTACTCCATCCTTTATTGCTTCATCCGCCACAACCACCGTCTCCTCCTCCATAAGCAGTGGCTGGTTTACAACCACTGCCTCGGGCAGTCCACCTTCTTGCTCCAGAGTGATTAGGATGTTGTCAAACACCTCCGTATCGTCTCGCCTCTTCCGTTCACTTTCAGTGGAGACGGACGATGTTGGCGTAGGCATGCTCTCAGTGCTTTCTCCTCTCTTGAACTTCTGCCAAAGGATTTCTCCAGGTTCTTCCGGTGGGTCTAGGGACGGTACGGGCTTGTGCGGCAAGCCTACAACTAGCAGTCAGGAATGCTGCCTCTCGCATGGCTGCTTGGTCAGAGATGGAAGGTGAAACAGATTGGTTTGGTGTTGGTCGGCCATTGAAACGGATTGGACGGTCTGGTAAACTTCGAGCTTTTGGGAGAAGAAAAGGTTTTGAAAGAAAAACGTTTAGGGTTCTGATTTGTTGGTAAAGAATTTCCAAAGACGGGGGAGGGGTATTTATAGGTTGGGTCATGGTGGGGCCCAATGCGATTTGTGCGGCGACTAACCTTGAGCAGCTCAACAGGCGCGTCCACCTCCCGCATTTATGGATTTTTCAGAAAAAGTGTCCTTTCGTCTGCTAAGCCATAATTGCTAGGGATACGAATCGATTGGACTTCTTCTCGAATTACCAGATAAAATTTCTTTAATATTTTATTTGAATGGACACATGATAAGGTATAACGCATTGTGTTCACTTGTGCAACTGTATCTTTGCAGAGGACGGGCAATAACACATATATCCCCGCAACACACCCCTTAACCAACGCATTTCTGGAAGATACCTCAACATAGTGCATTTTGCTAAGGACGAGCAAAGACACATGCGAGCGCAACACACGCCTTAACTCAATACAGTTGAGTTAGGTGAATGCAAGGAATTCCTAGTTAGTTTGGGATGCGCCCATTGTTGTCTTGCTTTGTTAATTGTTTTCTTATCTTTATTTATATTTTGCTCACATTTTTTTTAGCGCAAGTGCTGTGACTTGCGGCATTACATTTTTTTCTTTATTACTCAATCATTCACAATTTAAAGCATACGCACTGATTACAAAAAAAGTCAAAGAATTAAAGGCGGGAACAAATTAAATGCACAGAAGTAAATGAAGAAATAAATTCAAAGAGTCAAAATTTGAATTAAATGAGTCATTAAAATAGGATTCAGAAATTAAAGAGATGGAATTCAATAAAGCAGATTAAACATAGTATTGAGATATGGACCGAAAATTGCATTGTCTTTGATGATTGCAATCCACATCTCCGCAGGCGGTCATGCTTGCCTGCTCAATGTCTTCACGGACATTTCTTCTTCCCTGTTGATCTTGGGGCTTCAGAATTGCTGGGCAGTGTTCCAGGTGTTTGACTTCTCAGCTCAAAGGCCAGCTGGCCTACTTGGATCTCCAAATTTCTTATAAAGGACGTCTGTGCTTGCATTACTGCATCATTCTTGTCCATGTACTATTTCAGCAGCGTCTCTAACGATCCTCTCGAGGCATTGGATGATGATGATGGTTGCTGGTTATACGGTCTTGATTGCCCCTCATTGTGTTGAAATAGAGGATTTCCTCTGCTGCCCGTTGATGGTTCATTGGCCCCCCTAGGTTGGGATTGCCGCCCTTCCAAAGTTATAATGGCTCATCTAGCCCAGATTGTAGGTGTTGCTGAAGGGGTTGTTCTAGATAGCACATACTTGCTGAAGATTCAATGGGCATCCTTCAGCTCCGTGAGCCCCTCCACAGTTGACGCAACCAATTGTGACCACTTGAGTCGGCGCAGCAGGTTGCATTGATTGTGGAGCAATGACTCCTTGATTAATTGCCATTGACTGGAGGATTGAGGTTACCGTGGCCATCTGGGCAGCCAATGTAGTCATTGTCTCCACAGGGACAATGGCTATTTCAGCTTTTCTTCTATCGGCACCTCGACCTCCATATCCGTCATCTATCCAGTCATCCATATTCCGCGAGATGCAGTCAAGGATGACTTTGGCTTCCGTGTATATCTTGTCCATAAAACCTCCTGCTGCGGAGGCATCGGCAAAAGCCTACATTGCTCTGTTCAGGCCATTATAGAATGTTTCCATCAAGACGCAATTGGGAATCCGATATACGGGCAGTTTTTCACCAATCTTCTGAATCGCACCCAGGCGGTGCTCAGGGTCTCATTATCTTTTTGTTCAAAGTTCAACACATTCTTTTGTCTTCTTGCATTGATAGCGGCGGGAAGAACTTCTTCATAAATCGCTCAACCAATTGTTCCCATGAAGTGATTTCGTTGGGCTCCAGTGAATAAGCCCACTTCTTAGCCTCATCCCTCAAGATGTAAGGGAATAGATATAGCCTAATATTCTCCAGGGTCAGGCCAGGTAGGGAGAAATTTCCGCACATCTCGACGAAGCTGGTCAGGTGGGCATGTGGGTCTTCACCTTGCAGACCCCAAAACTGCCCTGCATTCTGAATCATCTGTAACATGACTAGCTTGATCTCAAAGCGCGCATTCTCCTCGACAGTTGGCCTTGAGATTCTAGGCGAAAAATCGTACAGGTTGGGTGCCGTATAATTTCGCATCGAGATGTTGCAATCGGCCACTAGGAATACGGGATCCTAGGCCGGTTGAACAACCCCTAGGTTTACCATTGGCACTGCATCATCGTGATTATCTGCCATGTTGGCTTCCTTTTTTTGCCGATTTCTGTTCTGGAGTATCCTCGCGCAGAAGGTTTGCTCGATCTCAGGGTCAGCTACGAATTCCGATTCAGCACCATGACTCATAACCGTCAAGTTGCTCTCCACGTTAAATAGCCAGTACAATGAGATCTGTCCTGCAAAATACCAAAAACCACTCAAACAATAAACTGTTAACCATCCCCGGAAATGGCGCCATAAACTTGTATTGCATTTGGGATGTATGATATTAAGTGCTCATAATGATGCGACACTACTTCTATTTATATGTTAATTGTGGATGTTTATATAGTATGCTCTGCGTTGTCACAAGTTTCCTTACGATGGAACCAAGTGTAATTCCACTGCAAGTTTTTCAGTGTGATCCAAGGTCGAACATGGGGAGATGGTTTTGGTTATTGTGGTATGTTCATGGTATATGCGACCAGGTTTTCAATCTTTTAAAAGGAGTTTGTATAAGTATGTAATTGCGATAAAGTAATGGAAAGCAGTAAAGATGCGATAAAACATAAAAATACAATAAACCTAAGCTAGATGTTACAAGATATAGACTTCATGTACAAGATGCTAGGATTAAGGCTAGCTGTGAAGGTTGTGCAAAGACGTGGAATGCGGCGACAAGTCATATGAACAGAATAGAAAGAGAAAGACAAATCAACGCAAGTTCTTAATTAGATTGAAGGTACAAATACTGTTCTGCTCTTCTCTTGGCGTACACCTCTCAGTGATCGGTCGCGTTCCCCACATATCTGTGGTGAAACAGAGTCTAACGTAATGAACCCAAGTTTGCTTCCATGTCTGGAAGTACTACTCACTTTAGTTAACACACTCTGCTGACCTTCTCTCAATAGATCAGAATGACATCTTCACTTCTGCTCTCATAGGTGAAGATGTCGTTTAGCATGCTTTAGCTAAACATATTTTATAACTTTAATATAGATTAAGTTCTTGGTGATTCATATTGCTCATCGGGAGATTAAGAAAACACCATGAAGAAAGTGACTAATGGGTGAACGGAAATAGATAGAAATTGGTAAATGGAATCTATCGAAACATTTAATATTTCGCGTTTGATACATGATGTGTGAATGAAGAGATAAAGAAAACATGAAATACAATGAAAGAGAGATAGAACAGATACAAACAAGTGTCAATGTCTTGGCATAGATTTGATGGAGATCTGCTTGTTGGATAGGATGGTTTCGATGGCAAGAAGAGCTTCCCTCTCAGGCTTGCTCCACCGATAGCAGAGATCTTTACACAAAGATTCGATCGAGTATATGGCAGGTCGGATCTGAGATTCACCTCTCGGCCTTATCTCGTTCTCTTCCCGGATTTTTTTCTCTTTAGCACTCAGCTCAGCCTTTTTTCTCTAAAATCTTACTCCGGCCTTGTGGTTCCCACTTGATTGTTATGGTAATTCCGGAGATGAAGGGATATGATTCCTTCTGTTATGCAATCAGACCATGAATTCTGCACAACCGTTAGTTGTACACGTGTCAATGTGCTTGTATTTCTACAAGTTATCAAGAATGCCCAGGAAATTCGCAGTCAGTGTGCTTCATAAAGAATAATTCCTATTCTGATACATATAACCCCCGGTGGAGAAACCACCAAAATTTTGCGTGGAAAATCAACAACAAAGCTTTCAACCAGTGGCGCATAAAGAAGGGCCACCCGGATTTTTCTCACAAAATGACGGTCAGACAAGCAATCATGCCAGTAGTTCACAACCACCGCAATCTTCGTCCTTACAGAGTTTGTTGAAGCAGTACATTGAGAAGAACGAATCAGTGCTTCAGAATCAAGCAATGTACATTCGAAATATTGAAATTCGGATGGGACAAATTGCGAGCGAGCTAAAAAATAGACCGCAAGAAGCGTTGTTGAGCTCAATTGAGCTTCCTCGCAATGTTGGGGGTACCGGGGAGGAACAATTCTTAGCAGTCTCCGTGCTAAGTGACAAAATGACTACGGAAGTAAGGGAAGAGCCCATCGCGACCAACTTGAATGCGGTGACAACCGAGGACCCGTTGACTTATAATTCGAAAAAGCCCGAGAAGATGAACCCCGAAGTTGCGCCCACCCTCAAGCCTTCAAAACATGAGACAAAAGAAGTCCAACTAGCACCAGCTCCGCAAAGATTGAAAGAGAAACAAAATGATGAAGACAAGATCACAACAGTGGCGGTAACACAAAATACTATGATCCCACAAAAAATGTGCAACCCAGGAATCTTCATGATACCATGCTCCATTGGAAGGGTCTACAGTGGCCCAGCGCTATGTGATCTTGAGGCGAATATAAACATAATGTCGCTATCAATCTTCAAATGGTTGAATATTAGCACACTCACGCCCACGACAGAGACTCTCCTACTTGTGGACAAATCCCAAATACATCCTGAAGGAAAGTTGAAAAATGTCGCAATCTCAATTGATAAATTCATCTTGTCGGCAGACTTTCTCATTTTGGATTATAAAGCGGGCGAAGATGCACCCATCATATTGGAACGACCATTCCTTTCGACCGGTCGCGCTCAAATTGACGTGTGCAAAGGGGAGATTGTGATGAACATTAATAGGCAAAAGCACCGGATTAAGGCAGTCAAGATCCCAGAGGACAAAGAAAAGAAGAAAAATCCATCGTGGACGTGAAAAGCCCAGCTTGGAATAAGCGGTCCCTGAGTTAACTTAACCTTATCAGGGACACAATCCTTTTGAATATCCTTTTTCCTGCATCAATACTTCATGAACTTTCATCATCTTGTTATTATCTATTATCGCATATCTACTTCTGTTCTTTATCTTAAAAAAAAAAACAGCGATCGTGCTAAACGATTGCAGTGAGCAATTTTGTTAACATTGTTTTTTTTTAATATTCAACCCTCTTGACGTTTTTCTTGCAATGATCGAGGTGAACGATTGCGGAGGCGCCATACGAAGATGAAACTACTTTATTCTGTCACCGCAATCTAAAAGAAGCAGATCGCCGCAAAGTAGGATGCGTCAACAAACAATGCGGGCGACAACGCAAATTTGGGGGTTGTATTCTTCCTTGACTTTATTCTAAATTTTTCACTATCACATCACATTTTAATTTTGAAAATTTTATCACCACATCCTCTTTGTTTACCAGAATCATTTAACATCGATAAATTTAGTAAGTCACTACATGTTGTCTCTTTGCCAATTATGATTTCAATGATGAAACACATACTTCTATTTTTTCGTATATACTAGAGTCAACTTAATTTTAGGACAAGTTACCTCATGAAATATTTCTAAAAGTTAGTGGTCTGCTAGCTTTCTTTCAAACTGATTCTTTATGTAGCTTCCTAAAAACATC
This sequence comes from Benincasa hispida, assembly GCF_027475165.1. NCBI lineage: Eukaryota > Viridiplantae > Streptophyta > Magnoliopsida > Cucurbitales > Cucurbitaceae > Benincasa > Benincasa hispida. The sequence continues at coordinate 15,817,328 of NC_143480.1, read as the reverse complement.
ACGCAATGAGGACATTGTTGCATTTTTAAATTTAGGGATGATGTATTTATTTTTTGACCTTGCTATTTTTAGCTTTACAAAATATATATATATATATATATATATATATATGTTTTGAGAATAACAACTCCACTGTCAACGCAATGGGGAAACTTATGTTGATAAGAGTTAAGTTGTGAAGGGCACTTACCCGTAGTTGGATGTCTGCATGACACACGTGGAGGCAAGCCAAAATGAAAGTAAGTCGCCAGGATCAACGCATAAATAAATGACCGCAACTCCACTACCAAGTAGGTATGAGTTTAGTCTAAGAAATGGCGCCTTGCTCGTAGTTGGATGTCCACATGACACACATGGGGGCAAGCCAAAATGAACGCGAGGCACTTGGATCAACGCAAGGTCAGAGAAAAATAACAATGTCAATTAACACCCCAGGGAAAAAGTTTTTTTGAAATAAATCATGCGATTTCCTGGAATCTAGTAAAGTCCTTTTGAAGGTTAAACTTGCAGTCCCTAGATCTTAGAAATATTTTAAGAAGAGACGAATAAAAATTAAGGAAATTTTGGTGTATAGGATTTGAATGAAGTATCCTTGAGAAATCTAGGAAAAGATATTAGGGTCGACTTTCTAAAGGAAATCTTTAGCTTATGCTTGAGGACAAGCATTGTTTAAATTTGGGAAAATGATAACGGGCAGAAATGCACGTTATTATAGTGCTAATTATTAAACAATACAGATTTACGTTGATAAAATATGTTAGATTGCGTCCAAAAAGCATTAAGTTCATTACATTGCGGTCGCATGCGTTCATCGCATAAAAACAGTTAACTTTTGTATTTTTATGCGGAATATGCGTTGACGCAAGGTGGAAAGTGCGATCACAAGAAATCAACAGTCGAGCGCAGTGTTACCGCAAGACTTTGCGGTGATTTGTGCTCGCAAACAGCTGCTCAAAAAAGATTATCACATAGAGCCGGCGCAACTTGGTGGGCGCATCTGGGTGAAAAGCATAATTAATCACGATGGGACAGAAAGCTGATGACGGTCGAATCCAAATTAAGTTGACAAGCCACTAATAATAACAAGTACACTCAGCTTTTCGGTGACAAATATTCGGTGCATCAGTCAGAGAATTAAAGTCATCCCATCTGTGCAATCATAAGAGAGAAGCCGTCCTTCACCCCGGAGCTCTATAAATACCGAAGGCAACCTTCAGAAAAGGAGTTCAGCTAGTTCAGCAAGTTCGAAGAGTTAGAGAATTTTCCCTTAGATAGTTTAGCCTTGTTCTTATATTTTCTTTTATTTTAAGGCGGAAGCGAGAGAAGCGAGATTGGGCCGATAGATTGTTCCGGTGAACTTGGGAGAGTGTCGGAAGCTTCAAGATCAGAGAAAGAGCCAGCTTCTGCGGAAGTAGGAATATCTTTTGAACAGAATAGAGTTGACAGTGTAAAGGCCTTGGGAAGAAAAGAATTGCTACCATGCTCTCTATCCTTAACTTCCATTGTCATTTTGTACTCAAACTTATCTATAGAAATGGAATTTATTTCTTTATATTTGTTCACTCTCTGTTTATCACACATGAGTAGCTAAATCTATCGAATGAGTTGAGAAGTACTTAGCTAGCTTAACTGGGGATATTCACTCTATGCGATTATCTTGTATTATGTATGCTTCATTCGTCCATTAGAGATACTCGGGAGGGTAGTCTAAGGACAGGATCTAGGCTTGAAAAATTCAGGTTAGAATCTAGGCTCGGGAAAGTCAGATTAGAACGCATAATCAAGAAATAGGAGCTTAGGAATAAGTATTGTTTGCTACTAATGCATCGCATGCATCCTAAAGATAGGATATGATTGTGTGCAGTCACCTTATCTTACATCTTGTATCATCGCATAGGAAAAGAGTAGAGACTTAAGAATAAACTATATGGACATTGTTGGATTCAACACATGCGTCCTAGAACTAGGAGCATCGCATTTGCATTGGAAAATGATCTGTTGTCGCATGAGTGTAGCATGATCGCATAGTCTGATGCATTTCCAAGAAACACTAGCTAAAGACTTTCTCAACCCGTTCCTCCGCATACTCAATGTATCTACCGCATAATCAAACTTTTCTCAAATCCACCACATTTATTTATTTTATTACCGCAAACAACAAACCAAAACACTTATTTGATTTCTTTGTTACCACAAAGTCTTATGAGAAATTACCATCGCATATCGTTTTTCCAAGTCTCTAAGTTCGATCCTGGACTTACCAGGAAACTCAGTAGGGTTTATACTTGGATTCCACTGAGAAAACTTGTTGCTCAACGCATTTCCATCACCGCATCTCATTCCATAAATTCATCACATAAAGCAACGCATCAGTAAGCACTGAAGAGCAACCCCAATGACACTTCAATTGCATGAAGTTATTGAGCAATGTGTGTTAATTTTGGAGAAACATCTCCTCACTTCACCAAAATGTGGAAAAGTTCACTACCAGGTTTCAAAATTCCAATTTCCATTTTCAATCTTTAATTTTAATTAATTCAAAATTAATTAAAATCAAAACCAATATTTCAATTTCTGAATTGAAATAAAAATGAAAATTAATTTTGACTTTTAATTAATAAATAAATTTAATTAATTAAATAGTAATTTAATATCAAATATTAAATTAATCATATATCTAACTTTAAACATGAATCATATTCATGTAATTAATATTTAAATCTAATTAGATTATATATTCCCTCTCAACCTCTCCAAATTCTTGATTTTGAGTTTCATTTCTCTCTCCCCCACTCTCTCTCTCTATATATAACCCCAAATTTGTATATCTCTCTTCCACATATTCAATTCGTCCTCTCTCTCTTCCACATATTCAATTCGTCCTCTCTATCTTCCACATATTCATAAAAAAAATAAAAAAAATAAATTGAATGATCCATTATAAAAACATATTTTCCTTCCTTTATAGTTTGTTCATCTACAATCTTCATGCACGTAATTTTTAATAAACATATATAATTTTAAAAAAATAACAAGCCTCGCACACATTTAACAAGGGAGTTTTTTTTTTTTTTTTTTTAAATATTGTGGTTAGGAAAAGAATTTAGGAAAATATTGTGGTTGTGAAACTATTTAGAGATTTAGGATTGTTTTGGTATTTTCGAGGGCTTTTATCGAGGGTTCAACCCTCGACCTCCTTTAAGCTGCGGAAGAATCAAAGAAGAGGTCGAGGGTGACCCTCGACCTCCTTTAACCTTTTCAAATCTCTACAGTGTCTCGTCCCATCAATTTAATATTCCCAATGCCCCTCTGCTGACCGTGGGTCGAGTTTTGAAAACTCAACCTTTAAGGTTTTAACCCCGACCTCCTTTAAACCTTTTCGAATATCTGCAGCATCTCATCCCATCAATTAATATTCTCAACACCCCTCTGCCGACCGTGGGTTGAGTTTTGAAAACTCGGCCTTTAAGGTTTTAATCCCCTCCTCCTTTCCTCTCATTTCTCACAGCTTCCTTCATTCTCTCATTTCTCACAGAAGTTCTGCCTTCTTCATTTCATCGTTTTTTCATTTCTTCGTTTCTTCACTTCTTCAAATCATTTTGCCTTCTTCTTCGAACCTAATTAAAACTCTTCAAATTTGCCTCTGCCTTCTTCATTTCTTCATTGGCAAATCTTCTTCTTCTTCCATATTCATCCATTAAATTGTGAGGTTTGTAACTTTACTATACAAAATTTCATTTTTTTTTAAATAACTATAAAATTTGTTTCTATTCTCATACTATTATATTTTTTTTTTATATAGTTTTTGTTGCTGTTTAGGAAACAAAGAACAAAAAAGGTAACGTTAGCAAAAAATCCTATATTCTCATAATATTTTTTTCATAGTTTTTGTTGTCGATCCATATTCTCATAATATTTTGTTTTTTTCATAGTTTTTGTTGTCGGATAACAAAGAAAAGAGAGATCATTGTCACTTTGGGGGGAAAAAGTAAAAAACCATTATTAAATTTGTGAGTTTACTATTTATTTATTATTTATTTATTACTAGTTTATATATAGTAGGTCTATCATATTAATTTTTTAGTAGTTGTTGAATTCACTAATTTTTACATATTGATGTTAGTAGTTCTTTCTCTATTAGTGTTAATCTTAGTAGCTATTATTAGTGTTAATCTCATTTATATTATGTTATACCAACATGTTAATCTTATTTATATTTTGTTTGTTTTTGTTTGTATTTAAGTATAGTTTATTGTTATGTTTAAAAAGTTGATGTTTATGCTTTAATATTTTTAGTTTAATACAAAATTATTATGATTTTTTGAAATATATTTCTTATGATATTTGATTTTTTTAGTATTAACTTTGAAAATATAGTTTATTTTATTTGTTTATATTAAATTTGAAAAAAAAATAGTTTAAAAAGGTTTACCTCATTGTAATGTTTAAAAAGTTGATGTTTATAGTTTAAAAACTTTAATATTTTTAGTTTAATACAAAATTTTGTGATTTTTTGTATAAATTTCTTATGATATTTAAAAAGTTTAATTTGTTGTTAGGTTTAAAAATAGTTATAAAAAGTTTAATTTATTGTTATGTTTAAATAATAGTTTTAAAAAGTTTACCTTATTGTGATTTTTTAAATATATTTCTTATATATTTTTCTTATTGTGATCTCTATTGTGGTTTGTTTTTGTTTAAGTTTGATAATTAGTAGAACAATTAGTAATGTATTATTTGTCTTTTTTTTTTTTAGAAAATGGCGGATAATGTTTGGGATTTATGTTACAAATGGTAATATGATTGATGGTATTGATGGAGTTGACTATGACTAATCACCAAGTGGAGGTTTTAACATAAATGTGAACAGTTAAATTGTATTTGAACAATTCATTGAAATGGTTGGGATGTCACTTAGTGTAGATATAGGAACAAATCAGTTAAAAATAATGTATAGACATCCTAACCTAGAACCATTAGGATTAATAAGGTATATGTCATTCCCTATTCCGAATGCACAAATTATGAACTTGATGTTCTCAATTGCGATGTCACTGCCGAATTTAGTGCATTTGTATGTAAATGTAGATAGGATAGGGTTGGATATAAGCTTGAATGCACCATTTAGTCAATTTAAAGATCCAACTGAATGTATTGATCCTATCCGGAGTCAGTTGTATCGTCATGTGATAATGAAGATATAGCGGCTAACAACCAGTATAGAGATTTCAGAACTTAAACGGACGATGAATTTGAAGAGTTGGATTTCGATGGTCGTGAACATGAGTTACCTTTAGATACATTCAACAATTTGGATATGAATGTACTAAATAACATTCGAGAACATAACCCAATTGTAGCCTCTGTGGACGTTGACAATACTCAAGTTGTATAAAGGGATGATTTGTCAAGAAAAATAAATGTTATAACAAGCGGTCAAATATTTTGCTATTAAATATCATGCACCATATGAGGTTGTAGAATCGCACCAAGTGAAGACTTCGTGCAATAAAGAAAAAATCGCATGACTTGTTCGAGATCACTAAGTACGAAGACCAACGTACATGTTTTTATTCAGAACTGAGTCAAAGTCATGTGCAAAATTGGATTCATCAATGATTGCACTAGAGTTCTGTGATGCCGTAAGAGAAAAACCATCTATCAGCATGGCACAGTTGCAATCTGATATCAAATCAAAGTTTGGATATCATGTTCCTGATCATAGTGTACGGGAGGGCAAAAGAAAAGCGTTACTAAAGTGTTCGGTGATTGGGATTGGTCTTACAAATTGTTACCCAAGTGGTTGTATATGGTTAAGTAGGCCAATCCTGAAACACGTGCAGAGTGGAGAGTGAAAGAAACGCTTACTGGAGGCCATGTTATCCTAACTTATGTATTTGGTTAGGGACACAATTTCGTGAGCTCGCAGATGATGCAGACGAGGAAACCGTCATAAGATTATATGCGAGCATATATACTACAAATGATGGGTGGAAGTCTGTTTTCCGACAAATCAAGTCATTTTGTTTATTTGATGTTCCTGCCACTATTAGCTAACCTCTATGATGTGGGGCGTATTCGTGGGGTGAAGCCTGTTTGGCATGATTGTATAGACAACTATGCAAAGCAACAAGACCTGAGGTTCGTGAGATAGCTGGGACTCTCATACTTTTGCAACTATGGGTTTGGGAGCGATTTCCAACAATGGCTCCATAGATACAACATGTCAATGACGCTCAGTTAGCTGGACGAGCCTACGGTTCTCGAAATGTTATTTTAATTCAATTTAATGTTTATATCACTGATTTAGTTAATTTAGAATCTAAATTATCAATTTAAAAATTTAGGTGGAGAGACAAATTTTGTGTGACTAGGACAGCTACACATGTAGTCAGCCAGTACAGATACATGTTTGATCTGCTTCAACCTGATCAAGTACATTAACACTGAACCAAATTGACTATTTTATACTCATTGTCTTGTAATACTAAACCCCTATTGCATGATATCGACTTAAGAACTGTAGATTGGTCCGAAAAAGTTGCACATTTGGTAGTGTGATGACAATCGTGCACTATCGTGCAAGGTTTATTGCAGTGGGGGTTTCTATTGAACAGTTTGACAAGGATGTCACTCAAGACTACATTCATTGGTATAATAATATCACAAGGCACTACGTCACTCGTCCGGGAGTAGCTGTGGATCATCTGGTAAATGAATGAATATTATCTAATTATTTTTAATTTAAATTTATTTTAAATATTATCTAATTGTTTTATAATTCAAAGAGATCGAACAATAGTAGACTCCGTGATGTTGCAAATGATCTGAATTAGGTTCTTGTTATATGCAGTGACAACCAAAGCTATATGAAGGAGATACATTATATGTACAATATACTTATTGTTCCTCTTGCCCCTGTGATGCAGACGTAGAGTCAAACTAATTATGTTAGTCTGATGATGATGATGCCAGCATTTAGTTCAAGACATTATGACTCAGAAGCTGGTCCTTCATCTTCATATGTGTATGGACATGGTCGATGTTGTGGAGAGCATAATAAATAATTATATTATGAAACGCCTGCAGAGGTACCAGAGCAATATCAGGAAGAACCAGAGCACCCTCAAGTTCGAAGTTGACGATGACAACCAGCTCGAAATTGATGATATGCGCCTTTTGTGACACATTGATTTTTGTAATTATTTTTATAAAAATGAGATATTTTAATTTACATTTTTTAATTTTTATGAGATATTATTTTCTTTTAATTTGTTCTTTTTAGAGTTAAGTTAAATAAAATAAGAAAATAAGAAAATGTCGAATTAATAGAAAATTAAAAAAAAATATATGAAGGTCGAATCTTTAAAATTTGACCTAGGTTGGTCGAATTTTGAAGACTTGACACATTAGAAAAAACCCATATTTTTATATATAGTTTGAAAATAACCATATTTTTATAAATAGTTTTATAACAATTTTATTTCAATTTTCCCTTTTAACAAGCCTCACACACATTCCTGTTTTCTAGTAAATTTATTAGATCCCTAGAGTTATTTATTTATTTTTATTGATGTGAGCTTTGATAATATTTAGCAGGCAACTCAAATACTATTTTATATTTTCGAATTCATTAAGTTCAATAAACATACATTTAATTGACAATCTGAATTCTATTTTTGAAAACTGTTTTACGATGATGTGATTCAAATAATGCGAATTTTGAAAGCTAACTTTTTATATTTTAATGCATCCAACTCTTGAATTCAACATCTTAAAATACAAGATTATATTTAAAATAATAAAAACAATAACAAAATATAGCATTTCATGTTATGAACTCAATTATTTTTGTTAAATTAAAATATGTATAATATATATGTTAATGATATTACAAAAAATTATAAAAAAAATTAACATGAACGAGTTCATAAACTAATTGGTAATAGTTTATATTTAACCCAGTATTTAGTAAGTAACTAAATATATTTTTAAATATATTTTGAAAAATGGTTCAAATTGGAATTTAATTTCTGAATCTGCTACCAAACATATATCTGAAAACATGAAATATAACTCTATTATGTTTTTCTAGATTGTCTACTAAACAACACCTTCAATACCATATAAATCAAATCCATCAAAAGAACCATTAAGGATTGTACCTATGAAATAATACTTAAATGGGGTTTAGTGTTTGAATTATTGAGGATCCATTAATGCAAAAATCTCAGCTACATGATCAAAATTTAGAGTTTACTCTTTTCAGAAGCAATCTCTTGCAGGTAATGTTCTGCATCCAAAGCAGCCATGCAACCTGCATCATTTCAACATCTTGAATCAGCCCCAAACAATAACCATAGCCAATGCACTAGACATTACTTCCAATGAGAAACTGACTACAAAGACAAATGAGAATACGAATCCGAAGGAAGACGACAAAATCCAAACGTAGAAAGACTTGTAGAAGAAAACACAGACCGTGAAATCTAAGACACCATTGGATAACTATTTAATTTTTAAGTATTTGTTTTCTTACCACTTTTTCCAATGGTTGGATCATCCTTTCGTATTGAACTCTTAACCATTTTTTTTAGTTTTCAAAATTTGGTTTGAATTTTAAAAAATCCTTAAAAATCAGTTGACAGCAAAATATTCATAGATAGAAATAGTGTTTAAAAGCTTATTTATAAAAAGCAAAGGCTTATTTGATAATCATTTGATTTTTCACTCAGATTTATTTTGAAAATTAGGCTTATGAAAACTACTTCCAGCTATAAATTTCTTTGTTTTATTATCTACTTTCCACTCAACTTTAAAAGTTTGCTTTTGTTTTTAAAATTTGACCAAGAATTCAAATATTTCTTCAATAAATGTGAAAAATCATATAATAGAATTTAGAGAAACAAGCATAAATTAAAAAAACGTGAAAACTAAAAACAAAATTGTTACAAAACGAGACTCAAATGATTATCAAATAGGACCGAAACCGAATTTTAGTTCAATTTGAAAGTAAGTAATTGGCCTAGTAAGAATAATAGACCAAAGCCAAGTCATTAAACACAAAATGCAAAACCCTAAAGAATAGAGTTAAAGAACGCAATAAACCAGTTCATCCGGAGCACTTTATAACATAAAACTGCTATCAGATAGGGCCATCCTAATCAAGTCTATTCATACATGCCAAATTTATGTCAAGATATGGCCCCTGTTTTGCAAATATCATTTTCAAGATTAGAGGTTGTGTTCTCTCTAAAATATCTGAACTCTAAAGTACCAAATAAGTATAACTTCACTCTCGTTCGATATTGATTACAATCTTTTTTCCTAATATTCGCGAGTGTCTAGGTCAGCAACTTATACACATCCCGATTACAATCTTTCTTCCTGATATTCGTGAGTGTCTAGGTCAACTTAAGTATACATCTTGATTACAATCTTTTTTCCTGATATTCGTGAGTGTCTAGGTCAACTTATACACATCCTGATTACAATCTTTGTTCTTGGTATTCGTGAGTGTCTAGGTAAACTTATACACATCCTGATTACAATCTTTTTTTCTAATATTTGTGGGTGTCTAAGTCAACTTATACACATCCTTATTGTTCTCAAGAAAAATCACCAAACACTACTATATTTGATTGCATGCCTTAAACTCATTTTCTCCTTAAAAGCCCTTCCTTACTTCCATGAACCTCATTGATCACCGAGCCTAACCTCAACGACTCCTCACGACAAGTACATGATTGTCCTAGAAATTAAGGATCGGGCAAAGTTCTAAAGAGAAAAAAGCAAAGAGACTTTCTTTACTTGTCCTTATATCCATACCGTACCAATAACCTTTTTATCAACACCAAACTAGATTTGAGAAGTTTTGGATATTCAAATGCAAGAATAGGGAACAACAAGCAAGTCATAGGAAAAAGGGAGAGTGAAACCACTAACCAGTTCCAGCAGCAGTAACGGCCTGTCTATATCTCTTGTCCTGTACATCCCCGGCTGCAAAAACTCCACGAACGCTGGTCCGAGTCGACCCCGGATCCGTCACGATGTACCCATCAGAATCCAGTTGAAGCTGCCCATCCAAGAACTTGGTTGCTGGTTCATGCCCAATTGCAAAGAATAACCCAGAAACCTTCAAATCGGATACCTCTCCACTAACAACGTTTTTCACTTTCAGACCTCCCAAAACTCCCTTGTCTCCGTCGCCATAGGCCTCAACCACCACAGAGTTCCAAACCACCTCGATTTTCGGATTGCTCAGGGCTCGCTGCTGCATGATTTTTGAAGCTCTAAATGCGTCTCGTCTATGGATGATATGCACTTTAGAGCCGTATTTGGTGAGGAAAATCGCTTCCTCCATGGCTGAATCGCCACCTCCGACCACCGCCAACGGCTTATCCCTGAAAATGGGGGCGGCGCCGTCGCAAACTGCACAAGCCGATATGCCCCGATTCCAAAATCCTCCCGGTGCATCGCCGGAGCCTGGGAACGACAAACGCTTCGCAACAGCTCCTGTGGCGACAACTACAGAGTCGGCGAGTACGGCTTTTGAATCAGTGAAAATCTTGAAAGGATTAGTGGAGAAATCGACTTTGCTAACAGTCTCGGTGAAAATCTGCGTTCCGAAACGGATAGATTGATTGCGGCACCGGTCCATGAGATCCATTCCGAGGATGCCGTTTGAGAAGCCGGGGAAATTCTCAACTTCGGTAGTGGTAGTGAGCTGTCCGCCCGGCGCAATATCGTTGGCCATCCATCCTTCGAAAAGGATTGGCCTCAGCTCCGCCCGGGCGGCGTATATGGCGGCGGTGTGGGCGGCTGGGCCACTTCCGATGATGCAGAGCTTGGTCCTCAGGTTTTGAAGACCAAGATCGTCCATAGCCGCGATTTTGGAACCGGAACTCGCAGAGCTGGAAGAAAGCAACGCCGCCGCAACTGTGGTGGACGCTACGCCGATTAAATTTCGGGCTCTTCCGAGAAAACCCAAGAGCCTCTTTCCATTATTATAAGAGTTACCAAATTTCATCATGCTATGCTTTTCTTCTCCACTCGTTTTCAACCTATCTATCATAAGACTGAGAGTTTATTCGTTTCCTCAGACTCTCTTCTTGCTGCAGACTTAAAAAGGCACAAAATAGAAAAACTACCACATATCTTATAAAAATTAACCCATTTAATCATGAAACTTAAGATTACAGAAATGGCATTTTCAGAAGGGGGAGGAAAAATTATATTAAAGGAGCTTCCTTTCTTGTCTTGTTAACCTCCAGCCTACAATGGCTTAAAAGGTTAAACAGTCTTTCTTATATCCATAGCAGCTCCTAACAAAACTATACATGTTTTTCCAGCTCTACTTATCACAAAAGGTAGAAAATTAGCAACAAGGGAGCTAAAGTTGTGGTAAATTTGACTGGGCAAGCTGCAATTCTGAACGATCGATTAGTCCTTCTAAAACAAGAAGTTCATCCAACAGACTAAGCTTTTCTTCTTCAAGGGTCTTCACTTCATCTTCAACTTCTTTCAATTCTGTTCCCAGAGTAAAGCTCTCTTCCTCCAGGAGTAAATATTTTCTTCTTAAAGCACGGTACTCATTCCCAGATGCAGATGAATCAGGCAAAGAATCTGAATTCGACCTTTCGGGCTGCTGAAATGTTAGGGATGGTTCATTCTTCAAACTTCTTTTGGAGGCCTTCTGTGCTGTTTGTGCTGAAAAAGACCCCTTAATTCGATCGTTGGGATCTTTCGCTTGTAAATGAGATGCTGCGGAAGCTTTTTGGTGCAAAGCTTTCTGTTTTGGTGGCTTAGAATATGGTAAATCGTCAATCCGAGACATGGCTGTGCGGTTGTGCAGCAGATGCTATGTTAAAAGATTAAAAGTACACAATAACAGATAATTAGTCATTGTTTATTGTAGGGGTTGAGGGCCGCACATAAGTATAGCAATAAAGTTCATCACAGTGAGGTGCAAGGTGCGAGAGAACGTTCATCATAAACAACAAATATCATAGCAGGCCATGCACCTTCTCTTGAAAATTACTTCAGAGCATTAACTTTTAACATTAAGAAAAATAAATTCGCAATAAAATATCACAACGCTTTTGAAATTAAATGCGCAACAACAAAAAGTACCAACAGTCAATAAAGAACACGTTGAAGATACAATCATGAACATTCTGAATTTCATCATCACTAAGAATCATCTGGATCACTTTCACATAAAAGACAGTTTACAAATACTTAAGCTTAAAAGTTGTATCGAAGTCATTACCACTTGGTATAGGTCAACTTAGACTGTTTTAACTATATGTCCAGCTGATAAATAAGAAAGTACTCCACTTGTTCAAGTGATCGGAAAAAGATAGCAATACTAAAACTTCTAGAATAAGCTAACCAGGGTATCACTCAACTAGTTAAAGCATATATGATTACCCCAATCAAGAAGTTGGAGTTTTGAAACCACCACCCCACATGTTGAACTCCCAGAAAAAATCAAGAATAAAAACTAGAAGGAAATAAATAATGTTAACCATCAAGATGGGCAATGAAATAAACAAGACCAACAACTACAAGAAAAAATAGATAGAAAAAGGAAAACAGAAACCAAAATTAGCATTAGACAAGCTCATGCTGATTATGAAGTAGAGGAGTAAATTGAAAGGAACAAACAAAGAATAGCAATCAAACCATCACCAGAATGGTCTTCTCTAAAAAACCAATGACCAGAATGGATAGTGGCTGCCACCAAGAGGGTGAAACTTCTTAGAACTCAAAGACAGTTGTACAACCTTCAGAACATATCCTATTCAAGTAAGGTTATACCAAAGGGTGAAACTTCTGTATTGATCTTTGCCTTTTTACTCTGATCCTGTTTTGTGTTATATCTTACATCATTCATAGCCACACAATCAATTACTGTATTTTCACTCTTGTGCTACATATATCTCTCATTCAAGATACAATTCTGGTAGGCAATACACACCCATCAAACTCTCCTACCATACAATTCTTTCCAACTGATCCATCTTCTCTTCTTCTAGCCACAGAATCCTCAACAAGCATTATCTTCTCTTTGACCTCATTTGGATTGTGAAGAAAGGAAAATCAACTAAGATGAAAATGTGGCAGAATCCTAAGAAAAGGATATGTCTAGACGGGAGGCACAGTAGTTTGTCAATTTTGAAAGGCATATACACAAACAAAAACGCAGGTCACAACCATATTATCTAGGTCAATTACATAAAACAAAACAATAGAGTATCGCCGATGGAAGAAATCAAAATAGAAAATTATGCCTTAAATATCCAGTATTTAATTTTCAAAATGGAAACCTTAGTTTTCCATCCCCCCCCCCCCCCCCCCCCCCCCAAAAAAAAAGCTCTTAACATACAAAGGCTCAACCTCAAAAAAATCAGGATCCACCCCAAAATCAATGAATAATCCTATGAGATAACCATACATACTACATCAGACTGCAGTCCTGAATCCAAGAGCCCCCGCAACTATACAGAGAATTAGAAACAGTGCAAACGGTCAATTCCACTTTTCACACTGATCTTTTGAACGAACTTGAGACTTCTAATGGGGAAGGGAGGGAATTATAATATGGATGAAAAATACACTATCATACCAAATAATGGAAGTACAGAACAAAAAAAGAGAGACCACCAAAAATTACATATACAGCTGAACAGGGTTAATTTCCGATCAAAACACAGATGAAAATTATAATCATCAAAGATCAAACTATCAGTGTAGAATGTCCAATTACAGGATATTATTAAAACAATCTCCAAAATTTAGAAGAGAAAGAGAATCGAGACCATGTACAAGTAATTACTCAGTTAGATTAGATTCTAATTCAACAAAGCTCATAGTAAAAATTTATAAGAATTAACTACTCGTTCACCCTAAATACCAAAGGCTGATAAAGAAAACGTAATGGTTAAAAGATCCACAACCAAGAAAACTTTCGTCCATAAACTAGATACTCTCCAAAGTCAGAAAACCGTAAGAAATCAAAACCGACAATGCCATAAGAACAGGAAGTACATTAGACGTTTAACCCTGAATCCCAAGCTAAGCATAGGGATTGGATTGAAGGGAAATCCCACCATAAAGTCAAAATACATCAAACAACGAACATTAAACCTAGAATATAAAATCGTTGCTTCTAATAAAATTCGAAATCAAAGGTAAGACGGACAGACCAATCACTAAATCCTACTTAAATTGAAGAGTATACCCTGCTGGAGAAAATAACAAACAATAACAGAGATAGCCATAAAGAAATCCAATCTTACCTCAAAGAAATAGCGATTAGCCCCTTCCGGATTGAGGGACCCACAAAGGGTAATAGACGAGTGAGATTGAAAAGGGGCAAGTTAGATCTTTTCAAGGGAGAGAAAATGGATAGTAGCAAACTTGTGGTTAGGGATGAAATTGGGCGACGGTTGCTGTCGCTCTTGCCCGCCGGAAAAGCGCTGTAGACGACCGTCAAGCGTCAACGATGAACTGGAACAAACTTCTCGACCGCTGTTGCAGATTAGAGAATGAGAAGCGGAAAGGGAAAGAATTGCACGTCTCTTTCTTCCTACGAACAATGACGGAAGAAATTATTCATTGCTGCCACATACTGGCGGGCACTTCTTCGGTATGAGAGAGAAACGCATCATATATTGGGTAGTTATCAAGGGAGGGTGTATTGGGAAATTTGTATGGATGACTCAATTGTTTTTTCCAAAATATCAAATGACATATTTTTAAAAAATAATGTTAATTGATCCTCTGCTTACGTCATCACGAGATGAGATTACAAAATCTCCCTTTAGTCTATACGAGTGTGCTTAAACTCAACGGTCGTCCCACTCCGCTCAAAATTATCGTGCAAGTGTCGTTCAATCTCGTTCTACAAAACCATCATCCATCTACTGTCGTAATTGAAGTTCTCTACTGCCGTAATCGAAGTTCTCTATTGGATTAGTGAATTTAATTCTTGTTTTCCATGTTGTGTTGCGTCTGTTTAGGTTTGTTTCCTTTGATCGGTCGTCACGTTCATAACTGGTTTCGGGGTTTAATTGGTCGCGTCTGTTTTTTATTTTGGGTTTCGATGTGTTCTACATTGGTTGAGGACGAAGAAGATATAGTTAGAGTCAGACAAGATAGTGGACGAGTTTTGCGAGAGCGAGATTAACGAGATTAGCAAGACTTTAACAGTATGTTTTGTTAGTGATTTTTTAGTACGAACCTGTTAACTGATAAATTGAATGTTCATACAATGCAGAAGTAATTTAAGATGTCAAAATCTTTGAAAATTCGTGAAATTGATAGGTTTCCCGGGCAAGTAACTTGCCTGGCCCACGTTGCCAATGCCAACAAGACTGTAAAGCAGAAGCATACCGGAAGGCAGTTAGAGATATTCAAGAAAACAGTTTTTGGTCGCTTTCTAGATATTGAACTTGTATTCAACATCCCACTAATCTACCATATGTTATTGAAGGAAGTGAAGAAATCAAGAATGGACTCAATTAGTTTCTTTGTCCGAGGAAAGATCGTCACATTTTCGAAGGACGACTTTTTATTGATCATTGGTTTGTGGCGGTCTCCTATGCGAGTTGGACGGAGTGATGAGTCCTCACAAGAACTTCTTACGAGGTACTTTGGCAGTCAGTCGACCTCAGACGCATTCCACTTGAGTTTGCTTGAAGAAGAATACAAAAAATTGATATTTGAAAATGACGATGATGCTGTGAAAATTACCCTAGTATATTACACAGATGTTGCAATGATGGATAAAAACAAGCAAAAACATGTTGTAGATCATACTCTATTTAACGATGTTGAAGACATAGACTACTAAAGCAATCTTGATTGGGGTACAATTATTTGGCAGAGGACACTCGACGCCCTAAAGACTGCACTTAACGACAAGGTTGGTTTATACAAGGAGAGGGTGAGGGGAAATAAAAATTATGTTGTGAAGTACTCGCTCCGTGGATTTCCCCAAGCATTCCAGGTAGATGTTCCTTAACTTAACTTTATCTTTGGTTTAACATTAACATAGTTATAAATTTGAGTTGTTTGGATTTAGGTGTGGACGTACGAGATCCTTTCGTCAATAGTAGGGAACATTGCCACTCAAAAGAGTAAGGTACCCATTCCTCATATATTACAGTGGTCATGCTCCCACTCGGTGTCATTCAAAGCACTCGAAAGAGACATCTTTGAGTCTCAAAATGTAAGTGTAATCTATGTAGCCACAGTATGTTTATTCGGTAGTTAAATGTACACTAACCACCTTATTAGGTTCCTTAATGCAGACAAAAGTCAAAGAAGGTCTTGTTATGTCCGATGTTGAGAAAGAGTTTCGGGACACCCCAATTGATAGACAGGTCGTAAGACAAGCACACTCCGACACCGAGAGTTCAGGGAGCTCTAGTAGTTCAAATAGTGGCAGTAGTTCAGATAATGATAGTTCAGAAGGTGGGGAAGGTGAACAGCAGTGTAATTCAAAAGGTGGAGTGAGGGATGACGAATCTAATGGGGACCAAAACATCCACCAGCCTACTTACACCCCTAACGAGGATACTTTCATGATGTGTTGGTGGGTGACGTATGTCCTGAGCCTGAGGAAAAGTGTTCTGTCCCGGAGGTTTCAGGCCACAGGGAGGGAGGCAATGTTGATCCTGGTGTATATGCATACTTACGAAGCATTGACAGCTCAATATCGAGCTTGGATGCCCGTGTATCGAACCTAGAGACGGACACGAGAGACAAGAAAGCATTATTGTCAATCATTTTGTCTCTATTACAGTCTATGAAGGGTTCCATGGTGTTTAAGGCGACGAGGACTCCCACTCCACAAACAGGCCATGATGCCACTATATCCCTCATCCCGACTGTACGTAGGTCACCTACCCCACTTGTACATAGGTCACCTACCCCACCTCCATCTAAGTCACCTACACCACCTCCATCTAAGTCACCTAACCCACCTCCACCTAAGTCACCTAACCCACCTCCACCTAAGTCACCTACACCACCTCCACCTACGTCACCTACCCCACCTCCACTTAAGTCACCTACCCCACCTCCATCTCTCAATTCATCTGTACAGCTTGATATCACGACCTCCTCTACCACCTTACATCTCGATTCACAGGTATGATCATTATGTGATTCGAAATTTCTTTCTTCATATTTGTTATTCAACATGTTCAACATTTTGTTATATTTCTGTAGGTTATGGTCAAGAGTAGAAAAATAATACGTAAGAGGAAGGCCGTTGATAAGTACACACCTCCCGTTGAACCAAAAATGAAAATAAAAAAAGAGAAGAAAATTAAGGTTCAACTTCCTTTGGATCATCCAAATATTAAGTACCCTCTCCCTGAGGTACCTACGATACAGTTTAAAGCGACGATCCAATACTTCTTAGAGCATGAGATTCCAACGGCTATATTGAAGGAAATGGAGAATTGGATTGCCATAAGAATACGGACAATGAGTTCGAGAAAATGTAATTCGGCCATTATCCAAAACCTTTTTCCAGGAGTTGACTGAACCGAGTTCATGAGTTGAGTGTGACGTAAGTTTACGATCCTTGTCCTTTTTACCAAGTACATATAGTTATAAACCTCTCTTAACATATATCTTCTTCTGGATGCAGACCCTAAATATCCTATTTGAGTTCATGAAAGATAAACTCTATAGGCGATCAGACATGTGTATGGCTCGCTTCACCATCCTACAAATTGGAATAATGGTAACCATTTACTACATTTTTTAATAGGAATACATTGGTTGACTATTATGTGTTGTAATGTTCTTTTCGCCGTGTGGAGTCACCTAAATTCTCGAGATGGGGTCTACAAACATATTAAGAACAAGTCGACCTTGGATGTTGCCATAGCATGGGCGGATGAGACGTTACCAGATTATGTCATGGGTAAATTTGTTGTCAAGTGGTCAGATGTGGACTTCGTATACACGAAAACAAATATTAATCAGTATTGGATGTTGATAACATTCGATCTAAATAGAGGTCGGTTGTTCGTATTTGATTCATTACCATCCATGACATCGAAGAAGAAGCTGGAGTCTTTCCTTGAACCGTTGACTTACACCCTACCATCGCTTCTCCACTATTGTGACTTGAAATGTTGGAAGTCGGATATCGAAATGTCTCATTGGAAGATATCCCGACCTACCTCTACAAATACACAGCACGGGTCGTTAGATTGTGGAATATTTATTGTAAAATTCTTAGAACATTTAGTTACTGGTAGTGCCCCATATATAATAACTCAAGATAAGATGAAAGACTATAGGATGCAATTGGCATGTCAATTGTGGACGAACACACCATATTATTGACGTACATGTATATTATGTATATTATTGATGTAATTTTACCAACATGTTATTTAAATTGTTAGTGTAGAACTACCATGAATATAGAAGATTCATTCATGAATAGCTAACAAGTTAAATTAAACTTATAAAAGGGAGAGCGAGATATCTGAAGGGATTCATGTATAGACAAACTAGACGATCGTTTATAGTCTCTATAAAAGAGAGAGCGAGATACGGGAGATGGGCTTACAAAATACTCCGCAATCGCTTACAAACCCCTACACGATCGCTTATAATTTATTACATGATCGCTTATAGATTACAACACGATCACTTACAGATTACAACATGAATGCTTACCAACTACTACACGATCACAAGGCTCTGCTACACGATCGCTTAGAAGAACTAAACGATAATCATTAATTACACTTATAAAAGGGAGAGTGAGATACGTGAGATGGCCTTTTTTATCCAAATAAAAATGCTAATTTTATTTTATTAATTTTTTTTTTTACAACCATTCAATTTTGATTCGGAAACTTCTTTTTAAAAATCTATTTTAGGCTCTAAAGTTTAAACATGAACATGAAAATTATAATTTAAGTCAATTAACTTTCAAAAATATTTATTTTAAATTTTAAATTCTTAATTTTTTTTAAAGAAAATAGCAAAAACCACCCCTCATGTATGGTAGTTGCAATTATACCCTTGAACTTTTAATAAAATTGAATCCTCAAAATTATATAAATGTTAAAATTGGGTCAAATTAGACCTTCAAACTTACATAATTTTATAAATTTTAACGTTTATATAAGTATAAGAGTTCAATTTTTAACATGTTTGGTTAATTTTCTACGCTTACAAATTATAACACGATCGCTTATCAACTACTACACAATCATAGGGCTCCGCTACACGATCACTTAAAAGAAGTAAAGGATAATCATTAATTACACTTATAAAAGGGAGAGCGAGATACGCGAGATGGGCTTACAAAATATTTCGCGATCGCTTACAATCCCCTACACGATCGCTTACAGATTACAACACGATCGCTTACAAATTACAACACGATTGCTTAGCAACTACTACACGATCACTTAGAAGAAGTAAATGATAATCATTAATTACACTTATAAAAGGGAGAGCGAGATGGGCGATAGCGAGATACGCTAGAGCGAGATATTTCCAGAATGGTTCACGAATAGCCAACAATTTAATTACACTTATAAAAGGGAGAGCGAGATATCTGAAGAGATTCATGAATAGACAAACTCTAGTAATCAAACTTATAAGCGAGAAATTTTAAAAGGGATTATAAGTGATAGCGAGATTAGCGATGGCAAGATTAGTAAGAACGAGATTCGCGAGAGTGAGACGTTTCCCGAATGGTTCGCGAATAACCAACAATTTAATAAACATTTGAAGAGATTTATGAATAGACAAGTGACACATAGAAAATTACAGTTTTGAGGATTAAAGTGGCACATAGAATGTTACAATTTTGAGGATTCGTGAATAGACAAGTGACATATAGACAATTACAAAGACAAATGGCACATAGACAATTACAATCGACCGACATTTGAATCATTTGTATTAGAATCAATAGGTCGCCCAAACGTCAGTGGTCCACTGTAATTTTGTCGATTATGCCCCTAGTTCCCACACCTGCCATATTTTATTTGTTTATGTTGTTCTCCTCTTGATGGTTTTCTTTGTACTATTTGTCGCCCGACCTGTACCACTATTCTAGGAGGTGCAATATGCTTTTCCACATATCTCGGAGGTCTCTTCCATTCAGATATGTGACCAAGTGGATTTACAGGCTTTGCATAAGCAACCATGAGGGAGTCAATGCTATAGAATGGACTGCACAAACCATGGATGGGGATGTTTGGTTCTCGCGCAGCCACAATCGCATACGAACATGGGATACCGAGTGAGTTAAATTCCTTGCATGTGGATTCCTTCGTATGGAGGTTCACAATACCGTTCAATCGATTATCCCGCACATGGATCCTATAACAATCAATCACTCAACTCGATATCGTCTTCCTTTGTCACAATTAGTTGCTAATCGATTTTCACAGTAGTCCAAGTGTGACGTCGTTCGAGATGCCCAATAATTTCTCCATTCATAAAACCATGACTGAATGAGGCCTCGAACGTGTTCCAACAATCACATTATGGGACAGTTGTCTATATTCTTTGGTCAATGAATTGAAACACTCTGCACTATTGGACGTCATGTTATCGTATTTTCGTTCTGTTTGGTAAACACGCGCCCACCTTTCAAGACCAATATCCTCCAAATATTTCGATATTGCACCGTTCGAAAAGTACATAGTTGGTCCCAGTGTGCTTGGAACTCTGACATGCGAAATGCCCTAGCTGCATCCTTGAACATCCCAACAATCGTGTTGTCCTTAAAATTGGAAGAATATTATTTTCAAGGTGGTAGGTGCACAATCCATGAAATGTTGTGGAAAAAACTGTACGAATGGGATTGTCAATAGATACCACTCAATCGAACACAAACATCAAGTTAGGGGGTTCTCCAATGGCACACTTCAAGTTCGACATAAACCACTTCCAAGCTCGATTAGTTTCATTGTCCACTATGACACATGCTGGTGGGTAAACTTAGTTGTTACCATCCGTGGAGACGCCGACCAACATGGTCTCTTTGTATTTTCCTTTCAGATGCGATCCATCAACAATTATCACATGCCGACAACTTGAAAAACCTCTAATACAAGGTCCTAATGCCATAAACATGTACTTGAAATGGACATCATTTTCAAGTTCGATTTCAAACTTGTACCTGGATTCTCCATCTTTAACGCTTCACC
Source organism: Benincasa hispida (assembly GCF_027475165.1). Lineage (NCBI taxonomy): Eukaryota > Viridiplantae > Streptophyta > Magnoliopsida > Cucurbitales > Cucurbitaceae > Benincasa > Benincasa hispida. The sequence goes on along the minus strand of NC_143480.1, from coordinate 15,796,116 downwards.
ATATGCATGTAAAACAGTGTACGACTTTTCTGGAGTACCCCTGGCGAGAGCATAAGTGGTTTCCCTTGCATACCATGCCTTATCGTAATTTATGTTTACGTCGTATTCTTTCCTCATATCCTCGACGATGTGACGAGGTTTATAAACACATCATATGCCTGTAAACTTGTCTTTGATTAGTTCACCAACTACCGCAGTCGTTGCTTGTCTATGGTCATGATTTAAAATTCCAATAAAACATGTGTGCGACCGCATATACTTCGTGATCTTAAATATATCACACCCTAGAATTTTAACTGCATGAAGGCTCCACTTACAATTATCCTCTATACATTTAATAGTAAACAAAGACTTAGTTGACTTCCTTACCTTATATTCAAAATTATTGTTTATGCACAGAATAGACAATCTCATTTTTAAATCACTCTTACTAAAAAAAAATCTGACCAACTTCAACATCTGTCTCGGATGAAGAGGTGCCAAGCACAATCAATTCCCCTCTACGACATGAAGACATGGAATTCAATCTTGTTGATCTCTCAGTAACAACCATGCAGGTTTATGCACCTCAGGACCACAGTCCATAGAATTTAATCCTACTGATCCTTCATTATTGACTACGAAAGGATTACGCTCTTCTGAAGGACCACAATCCATAAAATTCAAACCTGTTGATCTCTTATTACCAGACAAGGCCTGTTACATTGAGTTTCTCTTTCCAAGTTCACTGCATGAATGTTGTCATTGTCTATTGATAATGTTGATGATTGAGTATTCATAGACAATGGAATATCACCCTCTTCTCGATTAAGCTCATATGATGCCTCGTATTGTCTGTCTACACCTATACCATCATCACTCATATTCACATCTTCATCGTGGTATGATTTTAGTGTTACATATAGTTGAATTGTAGAAATATCGTCCTGGAAAAGAAGGAAGTAAACATCACCGTCATTCCGTATGTACTGTGGAGGGGCTTCAAAATCAAGCTTATATTTAACTCTCATAACAACATCAAACTCTGAGCAACTTACATTTGCAATCCTGTAAATGTGAGCTTTAAGTTCTTCGTACTTCAAAGTAATAGACACAACGATTTCTGTTAGCTCGCCTTCAACATACAAATTTTGGTTCTCATCCCAATGGCCTCCGTATCAAATTAGTACACACTTTTGTGTCATCCTACAAAGCAAGAGAACATTTTTTATTAAGCAGATAGTAATACACATGGATCTCTCTCGCTGTCACTCCCACGTGTTCTCGCTCTCGCGGCTCTCACTCCCAATTTCTCTCACGTCTCTCGCTCTCGTGCTTCTCGCTGTCGCTCAATCTCACTCTCTCATTGTCGCTCAATGTCGCTCTCTCCACCTTTCTCTTTGTCCCTCTTTCTCACACCTCTTTCGTTATGCTATTTAAATGTCCATTTACATACCTGTTTTGAGACCATGTTTCTACAAACATCAATGAGACCAAGTTTAAGAAAAGTCTGTTCCGTTCTGAAAACTCTGTTTGGTTTCGAAAAACTCCGCTATGGAAAACCTCGTTCAATAAATCTCCGTTCAACAAAATGACAGTTCAAATGAAGTTTAGATTTTAAAGAATACACAATTTTGCTATGTGTTGACGATTTTAAGTTGTAGACAAATTTCGTGAAAATTGTCAAATCAATTGTACATTGACAAACAATCACATCACGATGGCAAGATTAGTGAAGCGAGAGCGAGACGGTTATCAGGGGCAATTTTTGTAATCTCATCCAGTGATGACGTAAGCAGCGGGTCAATTGACATTATTTTTTTAAAAATGGGTCATTTGATATTTTGGACCAAAAAATTGGATCATCCATACAAAATTTCCGGTGTATTTCTTAGTAAATTAAAAATTTAAAGAAAGTAAGAATTTTATGTCGAGACGAGAATACGGATATGGATAAAATTATATAACTAAAATTATATAAATAGGATAATATGAAAATTCAAAGTGAAAATTTTGTGTTTTCAATATCCACTAAATGCTGACAAAGTGACAAGTAGGATGAGGTCTTACGTGCACACCAAACATGAATAACTACAAGCCATATGGACAACATGAAGATTGAAACATGGGTATTAGGACACTAAGCATTGGACATCTATTATTATAATAGTTATAATATTCTCTCTTAAATGCCCATATATATATAAAACATGTCTCATTAAAATCTTACTGTGACGTCAAAGAGTTTCAAAGTAATTTCAATTTGTTAATTTGAAATATTATTGTTGGATATTAAAGAAAAAAATAGAATTAGATTTTTGGGAATTAATTAAAAATATATATTTAAAGATTTGGAGTGGTTTTTTGTTTTATTGTGGGGGTTATTAGGGAGTTTTAGAATATATATAGTTATATATATTTATTTAAGGAAAACAAAAGGGAGTTAGTGTTTGTTTGGGAGAGTAATTATTTATAAATTAGGATTAAAGTGGCTTCGTTTTGCGTGTAAATAAAAATAAGAGAATTTTTTTCCTTCTTCTCTCTTCTTCCTTTCGTGACCGTCGACAGACCTCTCTGTCTCTTTTTCATCTCCTCACGTGAGCATCGATCGGGCTTCTCCTCCCAGATGCCAGTTGTCGTTGCCGCCCTCGCGTCGTCGGAGAGCTGCGCCCGACGCCAAGCATTCGATTGGTTTCACGTTCGACAGCTTTAGTCTATCGCCCCAGCCATGCAAGTTGCGCCTTTGCCCAGCGCCGTCTTCAGCCACTTTTCCAGCCAGTCGCGTTGCACGAGTCTAGCGACACGTTCCCCTAGTCGTGCGACTCTTTGACCACCGTTCACCACTGTGATTCGTCAGCCTTGCAGGTCCGTGCGCGAATCATTGTGAAGCTGCCACTGCCATTTGTTCAGTGGCTCCGTTAGCCGGAATCTTAGATTTCTGGGGTGAGATTTAAGATTTATTTGGTTTTTCTTGAATGGATTTTGAATGCTCATTGGATTGCTCTGATTTAAGTTATACTCATGATGTGTTGATGTTCAGATCGGAGTTTCGAGGCATTTTGTGGCACTGTCTAGCAACTTCGATGGTGAAATCGGGGCATTTTCGGTGCACTTTGTGGGTAAGATTGTGATTTTTGGGTTGTTGGAAATTATGTTTTAACCCTTGGAATTAAGTGTCACGCATAAGGTTGAGTTTATTGTTTGACAATTGGAAGTACTTGGGGGTCACTACATACTGGGTAGTTGAATTGAGGATTTTTGGATATTTCTTTTGTAGGGGTTTTAGCCTGAAAATTTAAATTGATTTTGGTTCAAATAGTAGTTCTTGTCTCGAGGTCTTTCAAAGCAAAGAGGGGATATCAAATTATTTACGCTAAATTTTGAGGTAAGTTACTTACTACCGGTTCGTCTCCGAACTCAAGTTGGAGTAAAGTATGAAATTGTATTTTGTATGTTAGATTGAAATATTATGCTACGCCTATTAGGATGTTGGTGGAATTATGAAAGCCTATGTTTATGCCATGGAAATTTAGGTATCGTGTTGTGGTGATGTTTGATTGGTAGATGGATTTTGAGACTTTTTTTGAAACCTTTAAAGCATGATTTAGGACAATGACGGTATGTTTATGATTATGTTAGACTGATAGTGATTGTTAGCTTTTTTTTCGGGCTATGCACATCGCATGTTGTGAACGTTCGAGTTTACACCTTATGTCTACGTTGTAGTGCTCCCTTGGGATCAACACTTATACTTATGACTGTGTCCCTCCATGGTCACTACCTATAAAAGCATGCCTTTGGGTTCTCCGCTTATGCTTATGCCTATGCCTACGCCTACGATGTGTAATGTGCACTTGGGTCTCGATAGGAAGGTCAACACTTCAAATAGTGGGTCGTTTACTGAGTATATTTCATACTCATTCTTTTCTTTTCATGTTTTTTAGGCAAAGGTAAGGACCAGATGAAGAATGATAAGAAGAATCGTACTCGGTCGTTGGGACATGACGTCGCTTTCGCATTAGTTCATCTCTTTAATTTGACATGATTTGGTTTAGGAGTCTGTTTTTTTTTTTTTTAAACTCTTGGTTCTTTCATTTGTTCATTTATTTAATTGTTTATTTGATTGATTTAATCTTAATAAGAGACAGTGGTACCTCGAATAGTATTTTATGATTTTATTAGAGCTTCCTTTATTAAAATAAAAGTTTAGTTTTTTTCCCTTTAAGAACTATCTCGTCAAAATTTATGCATGTGTGTAGTAGTGTCCTGAAAGTATAGTAGAAAACCGGGTCGTTACAATTGGTATCAGAACCTAAGTTTTAAGTTCTATAGATTGACTTACTAGTGAGTCCAAATTGTCCCATTGGCCATAAGTGGATTCTTCGTCATTGCTAGGTATGTCCCTCGAGGGAAGTTCTTTAAGATTTTATTTACAAAAATTTACCTGAATTATAGCTGTTATTGACAAGATTTCTTGCAAGGGTTTTGTTAAAGTTGATTATGTGTAGTTATCAGGAGATGACACCATGGATAAGGAGGGGCGGTCGAGGTAAGAATGTTAGTAGGGAGCAGGACCCTGATGTACAGGACCCTGGGGTGCAAAACCCAAAAATGTAGCACTTTCCGCCTCTTGACCCTTCTGGGTCAACTTGGCAAAGGGTCAGAACAAGAAGCGGGCCTCAAAATCCAATCGTACCCCCACAAGTTCAGACACCCCCAAAGATCCCGACCAAGTATACCACCATGGTTGTAGCAATTGGAGAAGTTGTTACGAAGGTTGTAGTGGGACAACTAAAGGACATTAAGGCGGAATAGATATCCTGGGCATGTTTAGTTGCAATAGGTATCTCCTCTGCAGGTTTCAATGTTGCAACTGTAGAATCAAGACTAGGCTTTGGACAAAATTGTGGCAAGCATTTCAAAGGTGGCTAGGCACTTGCGAGACTTTAAAAAGTATGACCACCTGACATTCGATGGGTCGCTGAAGGACCAGGCAGAGTTGTGGTTGTCTTCCATAGAAGGTATCTTCCAGTACATGAGGTTCTTAGAAGAATAGAAATTACAGTGTGTCATATTTGTGCTCGTTGATAATGCCAAGCGTTGGTGGCACTTAGCAGAGTGAACGATAGATGCCAGTGGAGGGCAAACAATGTAGGACCAATTCAAAGAACGATTCTACGAAAAATACTTCTCTGCCCACGTGAGGTACAACAAACAGACTGAGTTTATGAACCTAAAGTAGGGGACCATGAAGTTGGAAGAGTATGAGGAGAAGCTTGACAGGTTGTTTTGTTTCGCCCCCGACTTTGTGTCCACTTAAGCAAAAAGAGTTGAAAGATTTGTTCAGAGACTTCGAGATAGGGTAAAAGGCATTGTGCAAGCATTTGAGCCTACCACCTATGCAACAGCATTTCGTGTGGCAACACGAGTAGGCTGTCCAGGGCTAGAGTTTCTAAAATCCTTGGTAGTAGAACTCAAATCGGCCAAAAGAGAAAAGCATACCAAAGAGCTTCAGAGCCTCCACCAAAAAGCTAGAACACAAACAGACTTCTAGGGCACATCATGCCCCTGTAATATTTGACTATGGTTTAACGCATTCATTCATATCGTTTGTGTTTGTGAAGCATGCTAGTATAGAAGTAGAGTCATTCTGTTATGTATTGTCAGTTTCTACTCCATCCGAAGATATCATTCATGAGATACAGAGGGTAAAAGCATGTCAGTTTGTGACAGCAGAGCAACATCAAATGTGACCTTGTTAGTCATAGATATGGCAGATTTTGATGTGATTTTAGGCACGTATAGGTTGGCTACCAACCATGCCATCACAGGTTGTTTTCGTAAAGAGGTTGTCTTTAGCCCGCTTGCGAGAGCTAGCTTCAAGTTCAGATGGGCTAAGACTAAGGCTTTGCCTAGGGTAGTTTCAACTATAAGGGTTAGGAGGATGGTTAGCCAGGGTGCTTGGGGCCTATTGGCCAGTGTAGTTGATACCGGAGATCCTGAAGTCACCTTGTCGCTTGAGTCAATTGTGAGGGATTATCCAGAAGTTTTTTAGAGGATCTCCTAGGGTTTCCACCATATAGAGAGAGAGATTTCACCATTGAATTGGAACCAGGCACTACCTCGATCTCTAAAGCCCCTTATAGAATGGCTCCAGCAAACTAAAGAAGCTTAAGGCCCAGTTACAAGAGCTGGTTGACAAGGCTTTCATACGTCCAAGTGTGTCATCCTAGGGTGCGCCAGTGTTGTTTTTGAAGAAAACAGATGGTTCATTGCATATACTACAGGGAGTTGAATAAGGTAACCATAAAAAACAAGTATCCACTCCCTAGAATTGAAGATTTGTTTGATCAACTGCAGAGAGCTACAATATTCTCCAAAATTGACCTCAGGTTAGGTTACCACCAACTGAGGATAAGAGACAATAACATCCCTAAGACTATGTTTCGTTCTAGATATGGACATTACGAGTTCATTATAATGTTGTTTGGTTTCACTAATGCTCCTACGGTATTTATGGACTTGATGAACAGAGTGTACAAGGATTTTCTTGACACTTTTATGGAAGTTTTTATTGACAATATTTTGGTCTATTCTAAGACAGAGGCAGAGCATGAGGAACATCTTAGGAAGGCCTTGGGAACCTAAAGGAGAATGAGTTGTATGCCAAAATCTCCAAGCATGAATTCTGGTTACGTAAAGTGACCTTCTTGGGCATGTGATGTCGAAGGATGGCATATCTGTGGACCCAGCTAAGATTGAGGCGATTAGGACTTGGCCTCACCCCACGAAAGTTAGAGAGGTGCATAGTTTCATGGGGTTGGCAAGTTAATACCATCAATTTGTAGGGAATTTCTCTTGCATAGCCACTCTTTTGACTCAGTTGACCAGAAAGGGAGCATCATTTGTTTGAGCAGGGCTTATGAGGACAATTTTCAGAACCTCAGGTAGAAGCTAGTCTTTGCACTGGTTCTTACAGTACTAGATGGTTCTGAAAGTTTTGTGATTTACAGTGATGCTTTTGAGAAGGGGCTAGGTTGCATGTTTATGCAACACGGTAAAGTGGTTGTCCATGCCTCCCGCTAGTTGAAGAACCATGAGCGGAACTATCCTACGTATGACTTAGACCTGATGGCAATAGTTTTTGCCTTGAAGATTTGGAGACACTATCTTAAGGGGAAAATATACAGATTTTCATCGATTATAAGAGTTTGACATATTTCTTCACTTAGAAGGAGTTGAATATGAGGCTATGTCGGTGGCTCGAGTTGGTTAAAGATTATGATTGTGAGATTCTGTATCACCCTAGCAAAGTAATTATGGTGGTCGACGCTTTCAGTAGGAAGATGACTCACTCAGCAACCTTAGTCACCACACAGGCTCAATTATGTAAGGATTTTGAGTAAGTTGGGATCACAATAGCAGTAGGGGAAGTCATCTTACAACTAGCACACTTGAGAGTGCAACCGACATTGAGGTAGAGAATTATAAATGCACAACAGGGAGATTTATACCTTGTGCAGAAGCTCCATCAGGTGGACTTAGGACAGGACAACGAATTTTTGGTGTCCTTGGATCATGCTCTTCTTTATCAGGGACGTTTGTATGCACTTACAGATAGTGTTCTTAAGACCTAATTGTTGGCAGAAGCTCATAGCTTCCCATTCTCGATATACCTAGTAGTACCAAGATGTATCAAGACTTGAAATAGTACTATTGGTGGTTTGATATGAAAATGGAGATAGTTGATTATGTCAGTAAATGTTTGGTCTATCAGCAGGTGAAGACCTTGAGATAGAAGCTAACATGTTTGTTACAGCCTTTGAACGTACCAAAATGGAAGTGGGACAGTGTTTCCATGGATTTCATTGTGGGTTTATCAAAAACAACGAAAGGTTATACAGTAATTTGGGTGTTAATAACAGGCTCACTAAAGTGACACATTTCATTTCGAGGAAGCCCATGTATCCAGTGAGTAGAGGGCGCACCTGTATATGAAAGAGATAGTGAGGTTACATGGGGTGTCAGTGTCAATTATGTTCAACAAAGATCCTCGCTTTACTTCCAACTTTTGGAAGAGCCTTTAGGAAGCGTTGGGACTCAATTGAATTTCAGTACAGCCCCCACCCTTAGACTCACGGGCAAATGGAGCACTTGAATAAGATCTTGGAAGACATGTTATGCACCTGTGCTTTGGAGTTTTCAAGGAGTTGGGATACTCATCTGCATTTGTAGAGTTTGCATATAATAATAGTTATTATTAGGCTACTATTGGCATGTCACCATTTGAGGCTCTGTATGGCAAGGGTTGCAGGTCTCTTGCTTTATGGGGTGAGGTTAGTGAGCGGAAGTTGATGGGAACTAAGCTCGTAGGGTCAGATGACAAATGAAGCCATGCATAAGATTAGGGCCTGAATGCTAACAGTGCAGAGCAGACAGGAGAGTTACACTGATGTTAGGCGTAGTGATGTTGAGTTCAAGGCGGGGGATAAAATGTTCTTGAAGGTAGCACTTATGAAAAGTGTTCTAAGGTTTGGAAGGAAGGGAAAGCTAAGTCAGTGTTTTATTGAGTCATTCAAGGTCTTGAAGCGAATTGACCCTATGGCTTACCGGTTGGCTTTGCCACTGTCTCTCTGCAGTCCATAACATTTTCCATGTCTCCATCATGAGGAAGTATATGACAGATCCATCCCACATGGTGAACTTCAAGCCTTTGCAACTGAAGGAGAACCTGAGTTATCAGGAGAAACCTATCCAAATCCTAGCTAGAGAAGTGAAGACTCTGCGTAACCATGAAATGGCATTGGTGAAAGTTTTATGGCGGAATCATCAGTTTAAGTAAGCAACTTGGAAACGGGAGGACGAGATGAGGACTTAGTGCCAATAGCTCTTCTAGGATTAAAAAGGGAAGAATGTGACGTCAATAAGTTTCAAGGTAAATTTCAATTTGTTAATTTGGAATGTTATTGTTGGATATTAAAGAAAAAAATGGAATTTATTTTTGGGATTTAATTAAAAATATATATTTGGAGATTTGGGCTTATTTTTAATTGTTTCATTATGGGGGTTAGAATATATATACATATATATATATAAAGTTATATATATTTGTTTAAGGAAAAAAGGGAGTTACAGTTTGTTTGGTAGAGTAATTGTTTATAAATTAGGGTTAAAGTGGTCTCATTTTACGTGCAAAGAAAAAATAAAAGAAATTTTTTTTTCCTTCTCTATTCTTCCCTTCGTGGCTGCTGGCAGACCCCCCTGTCTCTTTTTCTTCTCCTCGCGTGAGCATCAATTGTGCTTCTTCTCCCAGTCTCCAGTTGTTGTCATCGCCTTCGTATCGTAGAAAAGCCACATCTGTGCCAAGCGTTCAATTGGTTCCACGTTCGACAGCTTCAGTCAATGGCTCAAGTTGTGCAAGTCGCGCCTCGCTCGACACTGTCTCCAACCACTCTTCCAACCAACCGTGTCGCATGAGTTTACTAGTGGCATGCTTCTTTAGCCACGTGAATCCTTCGAGCGCCTTCACTGCTGCGGTTTGTCAGCTATATAGGTCCATGTATGAATCATTGTGAAACCGCCACTACCATTTGTCAATGTCGCCGTTCGCCAAAATCTTGGATTTTTGGGGTGAGATTTAAGGGTTATTTAGCTTTTCTTGAATCGATTTTGAATGCCCATTGGGTTAGTCTGATTTAAGTTATACCCATGATGTGTTGATGTCTAGATCGGAGTTTTGAGAATTTTTTCAGCAATGTCCAGTAGCTTTGATGGTGAAATCAGGGCATTTTTGGTGCACTTTGTGGGTAAGATTGTGATTTTTTTAGTTGCTGAAAATTATGTTTTAACCCCTAGAATTAAGTATCACACATAAGGTCAGGTTTATTGTTTGATAATTGAAAGTACTTGGGGTTCACTACATATTGGGTAGTTGATTTGAGGATTTTTTTAATATTTCTTTTGTAGAGGTTTTAGCCTCAAAATTTAAATTGATTTTGGTTCAGGGTAGTGTTTGTCTTGAGGTCTCTTAAAGCAAGGAAGGAAGATTAAATTACTTAGTAAGCTACTTACTACCGGTTCCCCCTCGAACCCAAGTTGGAGTTAAATATGAAATTGCATTTTGTATGTTAGATTGAAATGTTATGCCATGCTTGTTGAGCTCTTGGTGGAATTATGGAAACCAGTGCATATGCCATGGAAATTTAGATATTGTGTTGTGGCGATGTTTGATTGATGGATGGATTTTGAGACTTTTTTTCTTTTGAAACCTCAAAAGGATGATTATATTTTATACTCATTCTTTTCTTTCTAGGTGAGGGTAAGGACCAGGCGGTGAATGACAAGAAGAATTCGTGATTCAGTCGTTGGGACATGGTGTCACTTCCGCATTCGTTCACCTCTTTAATTTGATATGATTTGGTCTGGGAGTCTAGTTTCTTTAAAACTTTTGGTACCTTTTCATTTGTTAAATTGTTTATTTGATTGATTCAATCTCGATAAGAGACAAGAGTACCCCAAATAGTATTTTATAATTTTTGTTGGAAAATGTCCTAGAACTCGCAATTCATAATCATGAAAACATATTCTATTTATCAATAAAAATATTGTTTAAACATTTATTTAATAAAAGTGTTATTTAAATTTCATTATGTAATAAAAATCCAATAAACGATTCCATGGCTATAATATGAATATTGTAACTTTATGTAGAGACATAAAAGATGATCAAGTTATAGTATATAACCAAAAAGGTCTATAAGTATATGGATGAGATTAGATACCTCGTCCTGGGACATTATGGATGCGGCCTACTTTGTATAATGATACAAATAACATGATCTTGAAATCGTTCATGTAGAGACATGCGAGTAGGGGCATCCTATGCAAAAGAGTTTTGCATAAGACTGGATCACAAAATAGTCACTTTTTCTTTATAATGACTGTTTACTGTTAAAACTTACTATTTCAATTCGATGACCTGGGGTAACTCGATCTTAATCCTGAGCTAACTATGGACTTCTGTTTATTCGGGATTATCCTTTGATCTGCATAGGTGAGAGTAGTTCAACAACAATGCTTAACAAACCTCCCATTTTGAGGATAAGACCGGATAGATAGTTGGGGACATAGTCTTGCAAGATGGAATTCACTCTTACTCGTTTTAGAGTTAGTAGATAGGTTGTTCCTTTAAGCACTTATTCTTGGTCTTGAACAAATGGGCCCATATAAAACCTGAACCCTATTTACTTAAAAAGTATATGTAACTTATGTGATGTCTTCCAATGAGTTATAATGAGATTATGTTTTGATTAGGAGTGATGGAGGAAGGAAGCAAACTAAAGAACAAGAGAGCTCTCGGGTGGCTACGTAAGAAAGGATGGTCAAATTTTGGCTAGGTATGGGAAACCAAGAGGAGGCATTGGCGATGAGAAGTGTGGGCGGTAGTGTGCAATTAGATAGCAAGCCAAGCATAAGGTGGAATGCTGAATTAACACTATGAGTGGAGTTAGGAAAGGAAAATTGGTTAATCCTAGCCCTTCATCACATTAGTGGGCAAGGTGGCACAAGGAGTTTTCATGCAGGATTTTGGGCGGTGATATAAGCAGGAAGGTTGACTTCATTTGGTTGGTTTGCATGACCACTCATGTTATTCATGTAATTTCAATGGCATTCGAAATCCTTCTGTGTCTACTTTATGTGGTCGGGCTTTTGGAGGAAAAACTCATCGGAATAAAGCTGGAGGAGCAAGATATGGACGAAGGGTTTGTTTTTCGGGTGAATCAGGGCCATCGGTGAAGATTTGAAGCTCCAGGACGTCACAAAGATTTTTTAGCTGAAAATTTGTGGTAATATTGTTAACTCAATTATAAACAATTTTGTAGAAGGAAATTTCTTAAGATGAGTCTCGAATTCGATTTAAATATTTTTGAAGTTTAAACAAGAAATTATTGAATAAGCAGGCAGCTGCTTGAATTGGGGCCAATGATGAAGGTTTGAATCTCCAAATCAAATGACGAGCAATTTTGAGCAGAAATTTTAAGGTAATATTGTTAATACAATTATAAACGACTTTGGAGAAGAAAGTTTCTTGAGATAAGTTCTGAAAATTTAAGTATGAATTTTTGAAGTTGAATATGAAATTTGATGAACAAGTAGGCAATGCTTGGTATGAGTAAGCAAGTAGCTTGATGGGAATGAGCTTGGTGAGCAGGCTGAGCAAGGACCACGTGAGCGAAGTAGCAATCGCCAAGTCTAGGCGAGAGGGTCGGTTGATTACGTGAGGGAGGCTGTTGAGCGAGGCAAGCTGAGCGATTAGCATTGTACGAGAACAGTCGTGCGATTAAGAATCATGTCGGGGCTAAGGGACACTTTGCAAATTGCCTAAGTGCTTGAAAATTGGCGATGAAATGCGATCGCCTAGGAGCCAATCCTCTAAATTTTGGCAAAGTGTCCGAATCTCAAGGTGAGGGTAGGATGCACCATGCAATGGTTTGGCATAAGGGCTTGATTTATATAATGAGTCTCAAAAGGAAGGCTAATGAGAAAGCTAAAAGGTACCTTTATATGTGTAGGTGCAACCCCAATTCACCAAACCCTAAAAAAGCAAACTTGAAGGACCTGTGAGTGACTAAATATTCTCAAATGTTTTCAATGTTTTTAAAAATGATAAACCATGTGATTTCAATGCTATTTGATGATAAGTTCATATGTTTTCAAGCAACTAAGTTTCATGAGATTGCTTAGCATTTTCCTCAAGTATATACTTGTTTTATCGCATGCCAAGATGATATGTTAGTTTTATTTCAAATTAAGTATTTTATGTTGAAGCATGTGTTTTAAAAACTATAGCTAAGTTTCTATAAAATGCTAAGCTAAAAGCTATGTTAAGAAAGATTCTTAATGTGTATGATTTAAAGCATGATATGTTTTTAGTAAGTCGGATTACTGAAGGTATGGAAGGTATCCAGGAAGTACCTAAGGTGTTGACGGTATTTAGTAACTCCACGTGCACGTAGGTAGTTCTGAATGAAAGGCCCAAATAAGGGTCTCTTCGTGGTATTGAGCATTCATTCATAACAATAGCATATAATTCAACATATGCTACTCACCGCGATTTGTTGGGACTGTTCTCTCCTCCCAAGTTCACCTGCTTTCCTCTGGCCTCCTATCGAACCCTATTTCAGATTCATTTTGAAGCTCAGATTTCTCATTATTCTAGACCTTATTGCAAGACACTTCATTCTACAATTTTGTTTAAAAATGCCTTAACTTGCTTACCTTAAAATTTAGCCTTGAAACTCCCACTCGAGACTTCTGAATCTCAAGTTTTCTTCACTGGCCCAACTGTCACTTAGAATTTCCTTATAGTAGCTCTCATATAGAAACTACATTCAATTTAAGAGGTTTTAGTCCAAGAATCATCTGATTTGCACGAGTTGTTTGAGAGAACTCTTCGTTTGAACTTGGTGTTGTTGTCTGCCCGCACAACCCTTGCATCTTCTGCCTTGATTAACACAAAGATTCCTACTATCAACGCAACCTCCCTTCTAATTAATGCAAGGTTTCTTCCAATTTGCTCTCAAACTCTCTTTTTAAGTGACTCTTGAAGTGGATGTGTTGTTAATTGAACTGAAGTCCTCAGGCGTTATTTATAAGCACTTCAATTCCTCCTGGTGTCGACACCTCTTGCTGTCTGCATGCGCAAGTGTTCCCTACCTAGGCTGCCAATGCAAAACTTAGCCACGTCCAGCCTGAAGTGTCTGCACCTCCTTCATCCAATGCAACACCTTCAGCTTGCATGTTCTCTCATGCGCCCACCTCAAATTGCATGAACTCTAAGACATCCCTTTGGTCGCCATATGTCCGGATAAGTTCTCAGCTCCATCTTACTCTCTTATCATCATATACCCTTCATGGTCATATGTCATTTCACACAATTTACCTTTGGCGCATGCGTTCATTAAGATTTCACGTCCCTTATCACATGCCTCTCATACTAACCTTGTCCTATGCGCCTACATGCCCTTCCTAACCTCGAGTGTCCTTGGCACATAATTAGTCATAGTGTGTAGCATATCATCATTGTATGGCCAAGCTTGTTAACGCATTATTAGGTCTTTCAGCACATAACCAATCTCGGATATAACTCTTAGCCAACAACTCCATGCGCCCAACATGTTTCTCATGCTTCGCCTAGTCATATGCGTTCAACTAGCTTCCCAAGGCACATGCTTAGTCCAAATGACTGTACTCTTCTTCCCATGCCCAACCTTATGATTAGCGCATCCCTCATAGACCATAACAAAGCACCTTCAATGCATGGTCCTTCAAGCCTTGCCATCGCATGAACATTGCACAACCTTGTCACGCTCATCACATAGCTTCAGCGCCCATCGTCTTGCTTCATTGTGTAATCCTAGTGCACATCGCATGCCCATCGTCGCATGCCTCATCGCCTACTCCCTCGCTCCATCGCATAGCTCTAGCGCATATTGAGTACCCAACGCCTTGCGCTCATTGCCCCACACTGGTCCGCACATATGCCTAGCCTTAGTCGCTCAGCTTTGCGCTTATCACTTATCGTCTAGCGTTATTGTGCAATCCCACAAGTAGCTATGTGGTCACCCACGCGCAACGCCCCAACGCCTAGTGCTCACGCCTTGCGCCAATCGTCCTACTCGCGCGTGTCTACCGTGCCTTCCCTATACTTGTTGTTCGATGGTCTTTCCTCGCTGCTCGATCGCGTTAGCCTCTTGCTAACGCATGGCCATTTGACATGTCCCTCGCCTATGCTTGGGCAACCCCTTCATGCATCACTCGACTAACATGCGTCCTTCACTTAGTGAACAAGACATTAATGTCTGCCTAACCTCTAAATCCAAGACCAACGCCTAATAATGCCACACATTAACGTTCCCATGTCTTAGCCTCACATCATGCATCATGGAAGTTTAACCTATATGTCAAAGCCTGCATTTTAACGCCTAGTCTGTCCTTCGATTCAATACAACCTTATACATCCTTTACAAGTCTTAGTCGCTCCATACATTAAGCCCCATGCGTCCAAGCTTCCTAACACCAATGCATGTCTACTTTGTGTTGGATTTTATGTCCTAAAACTCATGGTATGTAAACAATAGAACTTATTCTGATAATTCAATAAAGGTGTTATTGAATAAATCTATTGCTTGAATAGAAATCCAATAAACCTAAAAGTCCCTTGACTATTGGATGAGTACTCAAACTTTATGTAGAGATATAAAGGTGGATCAGGTTCGAGTAAATAGTCAAAATGATCTATAATATATGGATAAGGTTAGGTACCTTATTCTGATAACACTATTGGATGCGACCTGCTCTGTAGTTGTTACAAGGAGTTGTAAAGTGCTACAAACGAAGTGATCCTAATTCGTTCACGTTGGACATGAGGAGTGGGGGTTTCCTTGTGCAAAAGAGTTTGTACAAGATCGGACCATGAAATGAATCATTCATACTTTATAACTATCACACCCCCTCCCTGATCTTAATCCCTAAGACTGGGAAGGGAGCGTGAGGGTAAACCAGTAGTATTCCAAGACAACATTTATATTTAACATTCCCCTCATATCCATTAAAGACTTTGGTATGTTTACAACACTCTATCTATCTTTCATACATATGGTTTAATTTTCTCTTATTCTTTGTTACATAGTCTGAGCCATGCCCTGAGAATTTACCAAATCCTGGTGTGATAATGGGTAGTGGACTCCTCCTTGACCGTTCCGCTTTGCTACCTAGGGGGGAGGGGGGGATATAAGAAAACATTTGGAAGAGTGTGAGCTACTAAGCCCAGTGAGTTGTTCTTTTTAAAATAGAAATCACTTCGCAAATCATAATTTTTGGGAAATCAATCACATAATAATTTCAGTATAACTTATGCATGATCATGTATATGTTCATTCAATCAACATCCTTTATCTCATGCTACACGTGGCATGCTCATATCATTATCAATCATCACAACCACTTATGGAAACCTCCTATAACCCACTTTCCGCCAATGTGCACATCGACTATTTCTTTATCTCGTTATGCTTAGGTACTTGACTATATTTCCCGCCGGTCGTCACCGACTATTATTTTTCGTTGACCGAGGTCAACTATATTTTCCCGCCAAGCACCTTTTGTTAAGCATGCTAACTATGTAATCAGATATAATCTCAGTTTTCATAGCAATTCTATAAATAATATCATGGCAATCATCATAACATCATAAGCATGTATTTTGCACCTACATATGCATATATTCACATATCAAAGCATAAAGCTAAGTAAACACTCACTATCAGCACGTTTTCCACTAAAATCACCTTTGGACTACTTTCCTGTGAATTTCTCCATATTAATGGAAATTCCTTAGTTAATATTTGTTATATAAATATGTAATGTTAAACTTAGCCAAAATATCATCATTTATTGAAAATGCCAACTTACCCTACTCAAAATCTGCCAAAATACCAAAGTTGGCCATTTTAGAGGTTATTTGATCCAAAATGGGCAGTTGGGTGTTGAGTAGTAAGCAGGATGGGCGTGGGGTGCTGCACAGGCGTGTGCTGTGCGTTGAGTGTGCACGCTGGGCGTGCTGCACGCTGAGCGTGCGCGTTGGGGATGCGTTTTCACGCTGGGCGTGCCCACTGGGGCTGGGCGCTGCGCGCTGGGGATGCGTTGCACGGGGAGGCAGAGGCGCCAGCTGGCGCACGAGATGGGCGATACGTGTGTACAGACGAGCTGCTGGTTGGACACAGCGTTGCGTGTGTGCAAGGTTGTGCGTTCGGCTGCCTTAGGCTGGCTTATGCGTCTAGCTGCCTCACTCTCTCACCAACACAACCCTATTTCTTTTGCTCTCAATTTAGCCTAATAACTCAACTTCACTTTCTAAAATGCTCTCAACACACGACTTTGAGGTTGGTATGAACGAATTTCCCTTGCCTAACTCCCCTATTTATAGCCATTTCAAACTCACCCCATGTTGACAACACAACCTCCATTTGTCTAACTTTGAATCTCTTAACATGAAATCTACCCAGCCTACCCCTAGACTAGCCTTGAGTTGTTTTCCCTTTAGCTTGCCAGCCAAAACCCCTTAGTTGCATGAAATCTCCTTCACCCATTTCATGCTTGGTGAACCGCATGAAATTTCCCTTAGCCACCTTCTACTTGAGTTTTATGTGATCCACCTTTTGCCACCTAAATCCTTTAAATACCTCACATATTTTCCTACTAAAAAATATTTAAGTATTTTATTCGTAACCCTTGGCATTCTCCCTTGTAGTTTTCCATCAATTAGCCTAACTTTGGATCCTTAACGCCTAGCAACTCACCTTTCTTCAAGCTTCATCTTAGCCAACGCATGAGTTGGTCTTTACCAATGCATAGGGTGGCCCTTCACCTTCAACGCATGGGCTTGTTAGGTGTGCTTGCTCGGCCTACTAGGCATGAACGCATGTGCTTGACCATCAACGCGTGGTGTGCTGCTTAGGTGCTTGCATTGGTTGGTCGCATGGCATGCTTGGCCGCATAGGCACTCTTGGCCGCATGGGCGTACGTTTGGCCTGGTGCATCGACGCATGGTCGCTCGGCAGTGCATAGGATGGCTCGCTCGCTCGACGCATAGACAGGCGCTCATCAACGCATAGGCTGTGCGTCCTCTGTCAACGCATGGGCGTGCGCTATTGGCGCATAGGCACGCATTTTGCATACCCATCGACGCATAGGCGCGCGCTTGGCGCACGACCTACACTTTTCCTCGTCGCATGGCCTATGCGTTGGGCCTTGACGCATGGCCGGTGCACGGCTTGTGCGCTTGGCCTCAACGCATGGCTGACGCGCCTAGCATGCTCCTTCGACGCATGCTTGCTGCCTTGTCCACATGGCTCTTATATTCGTTTGCTTGGTGGTTTGCAACCCTTAGCTAATTTTTTCCAAGTTTTCTTGCCTTATTTCTCCTTGCGTCCACATATGTGTTAAGTTTTTCCTAGGCGTTTGGACCCTTAGCCACTTTTCTTTGGAAAAATTTGGATGTTTTCCTCCTACTTGATATTTTTTTTCTCTATTTAACTTTAGTTTTGGTGTTAGGGTCTTACAATAACGTTGTTTACTGTTTAAGACTGGCTATTTCAAAGCAATGACTTAGGTAACTTGACCTTAATCCTGAACTAATTATGAACCCCTGTTTATTCCTTAATCCTGAACTAATTATGAACCCCTGTTTATTTGGGATTGCCCTTAGATTTGCATAGGTGAGGGTTGACTCAACAGTGCCAGTTCAATAAGACTGCCATTTCAAGGGTAAGATCAGATAGATAGCTGGGGACATAGGGTGCAAGAGGAAATTCACTCCTACCCGCTTTAGGGATAGTAGAGAGGTTGTTCCTTTAAGTGCTGATTCTGGGGCTTGAACAAGGGATCCCGCCCTATCATTTGGCATGAGAAAGACTCGGTCTTATGATTGGATCACAAAACAATTTTTCATCAGGGGATCAATGGGGATTTAAGAAACAATAGGTAATTTCGGGGGTAAAACAGAGATTTGACCCAGCCATTATTGCGTACAACCTGTGAAAAGTTAACTTACTAATCATGGTTATATTGAGTGGACATAATATATCTATAGTGAGGGGAGTTCAACTATGAGCTTTAGTGGAGTGACCCATTAGTTAACGAATGGGGGTTAGATCGATCTAATGAGTTTAGCCGATTAATCTCGGATCGTTGAAGCCCATGATCTGTAGGTCCATGAGGTCCCCCTACTAGCTCGGAAATGGATTAGTTCTAGAGTAACATGATAAGTTAATTTGAAACGTTCAATTTAAAATCAAACGGAATTGGAGAAAATATGATTTAAATATATGAAGATGAATTTGTGTAAAATAAATTTAATATTGGATATTAAATTAATTATGATTATTTAAATTGTTTAAATAATTATTTATTAATTTTATTAGAAAATTAATTTATGAAATTAATTTGTAAAATTATTAAATTTTGATTTAAAAATAAAATATGATTTTAAAATCAATTTTAGATTTTTGGAAATTGAAAAATTACACAAACTTGAAAAATGGGTTTTTCAAGTTCATCTTCAACTAGCTTACAATGAACCCACCTCTTCCTTGATTTACTCTAAGCATGAGCTACATCCTATGCAGTACATCTCTTTATATGATAGCTTGCAATATATTGAAGAGATTGGAATGAAGAAATGATTGATGAACCGATTGAATTTTTGCTGAAAAATTTGAATGAAGAATGTGTTATTCATTGGGTTGGTTCAGTGATCTTTCTCCATATTCCCTTTGATTCCAACTTATTTTGAGTCCTATCTAGAGCATCAAGAGGATAGTAGGGAAGATCTTGTGGTGGTCTACACAAGGATTTGGAGGATTTTGCAGCGGGAAATAGAGATTTCAACGGTTCGACCAAGGTATGTTCTTGAAACCTATTAAACGCTCTTTTAACATGTTTCTTGTCAGCTAAAATTAATCAATTAGAGTGTTTATGGATCCTGATGTCTTCTGATGTGTGCTGGTGTTGATCCAACACTTTGTACTTAGCCAATTTTACTATTATACTTAATCATCCTTTCCAATGCATATCTTAACAAATTTTCCCCCTTTACGTGTACTCTAAGCTACTTCCTATATCTTAAGTATCATTAATAAGGGGAGGGTGTCACATTAGCAGAACAAATATCGATACCATTTTTGTGAATAAAACACTTTATTTACATTAAACGACAAAGTATAATTTTGTTCAAGTAAACACTTTACAGAAATTAAGTTCTTCTTTAATTCAGGAACGCCATATATATTTTCCAATAAAACATAACTATTATGCAAATTAATATGGAATCCTTCCACTATTGAAGCTAAGACAACGTGCTCAGTTCTAACACACATCGTCATCTCCCCAACCTCTAATTGTCGTCAGGAGCTAATTCCCTTAAATGAAGAATAAAAATGATTAATGACGTCTGAATCTATTATCCAGGTTGAATCATCATTCTCCACTAAACAAGTCTCCAAAACAAGTAATTATTTACATTACTTGGTCTTCTTCTTTTCTGCCAAGTACTTAGGACATTTCTTCTTCCAATGTCCCTCTTGGTTGCAATGGAAATAGACCCCTTTGCAACTTGGCCTTCTTGCTCTTCTAGGCAGTAGTTGGTGGGTTAGCTTTCTCCTTTCCACCTTTCTTCTTCTTCTTCCACTTTTTGGTATCGGAAGAGGAAGGAACAAACTTAGTTTTAGAGGTCGAACCTATGAAGAACTTCTTAGAGGATGAGGTAACATTTGCCTCTCCTTTCTATTCCTTGATTTTCATCAAGGACTGGAAAGTCTGCAGCTCGTTGAGCAAGGTGGTCAAGTTGTAGTCAATTCTGTTCATAACATCATTACGACAGAATTGCAGGACACTTTCAAGTAAAGTTTACATGAGGAAGCTAACCTAACTGGCCGCATCGATGACAGACTCATTCATCTCCACCACGTTAAAGTAGACCATCATATTGAGAACGTCTTCTCGAACAGATGCCCCTTCTTGCATACAAGCATTGAAAATATATTTTAGAGCGTCATGCATAAGCTGAGCAGATGGTTGTCCGAAAATTCCCCGCCGAGACTCCATGATCTCACAGGCAGTGAGCATGGGCTCGTGCTTCTTGGCTAAGACTTCAGAAAAACTTGTCAAGATATACGCTCAGGCCTTTTCATTTACCCATACCCAACGCTCTTATGGCTTTCAAATGTTTCGAGCGACATTTGGAGCTGGGACTAGAGGACATTCCTCCACCAAGACAAATCTCATCAATGATTAGAATTATGTTGATCGTATTTTTCCAGGTGATGTAATTATCGTCTGTTAACTTATCAGCGACGAGCAGGTTTAAAATAGCGAAAGTCATATTGAAATTTGCTGAAACATACAATTTATTATTAGTATTCAAGCATTACCATTTGGAAAGACCAACCAAATTGAGCATATCTATTTTACAATGATGTTTAAGTGAGGTAGGGTAAAAGCTACCATAGAATGATTAGGTATCCCTTCACTAAAATGAGACGATCTCAACCAATATACAAAACAATTCCTTATTACTATAAATATTAGTCACCATTGTTTGATAGAAACTGTTAACTAGCTTAACATTGTCTTGTAAGTGTAACTCCTTACTTTAGATTCTAGAGTTCTACCCTAATGAGCCAACTGTAGGGAATATTTTATTGGGGCAAAAACTAAAGCAATCCTATCCATTTATGGAGTTTGAGTAAAGAGTCATGAAAATGCAATCCGTAGGGGGACACAAGCAAAGGCGCCTTGAGGTTGAGCATGAAAATTTACTACAAATTAATAAGAAAGATCGAGGGATGTGTTGACACATGTCCCGCTCCCACTTACTATAAACACTCTCTCCATTCACCTTGGTATTGACTTAAACAAACACTACCGTAGGGAGACATAAGCAAAGGTGCCTCGAGGTCGAGTATAAATCTCACAGTGTGAACTTTGAGGGAGAAACGTGATAAACAAAAATGAAGTATCATATACCCCATTTTCCCCTTACTAAGTGTTTTACCTAGGGTTATTTAACTTAGAAAAATATGGCTACTTATTTTTACTAAGTGATTGTTTAAATTTGTCCAAAAGTAACGCTTACTTTAGATAGTTAAACAACTTTGATTAATGTTCATTAAACATTTTAATAAACTTTAATCAGACAATTGCATGCTTATAGCAGATCTATCTAATCCACCTTTCCAAGTCAGTTCCCAGGTAGGGATATTCCGTTTCCGTCAACTTAAATACCCCAACCTAGATAGAACTATCCTTAGACAAAAGGTCCCTTATAGATACATTTGTTACAAATTTAATCTTTTAATTAAAACCAACTTAATCTTATTAAAATGATTAAAAGATCAAACTAATTTCTCATCTCATTAGAAATTTGTGATCTTAGGTCTACATGAATCATATTTTAAAAACAATTTTGAAAATGATTTGAACTTAAGTTTGCATGTAATTCTAAATTATTAAATTTATTTTCTAATTTCATTTAATTATAACAATTATAAAGTAAATTAAACAAATTAAAACCATGCATTGCATTGAATGACATACTTAATAAAATTATCTAAAGTAGTGTTATGCTTCATGCAATTCTCATTTCATTACTTAATATACATAACTAAAGTAATGAAATACTAAAATAACATTCATACATACATCCAACTATATATTATAACTCTTATAATATACATGATGCATGATAATGTTACTATGCATGAAAGTATATGTTATAACACTTATATTATATGATGCATAAGCATGCTACAAAATTAACTCATGCAACTATATATTATAACATTTATAATATAAATGATGCATGAATAATACATAATCTATGGTGGAATTTTACTATATGGCATACATTATGACATATAATTAAAAAAAAAAACTACATCAAATGCATAATTTAAACAACAATTTATGGATTGGGATTGGACTCCTAAACAATTAATTAAATTAATATAACAATTATATTGATTTAATTAATAAAAAATAACTATTAAATAAATAATAGCTTAATCGGTTCAACATAGACGAACTAGACCTTGAACTGCACGAACCGGATCGGCCAGCACCCGAACCACCCACGAATTGCTCGAATCAAGCGAATCAGACGCTAACCAGTTGAACCACGAAACAAATCGCGTGCGAACCAAAAAAAATCTTTCTATCTCGAAACGTTGCAATGCTACGAAGAATTTTTCTGTTTCGCCTTTCACAACATTGCAACACTAAGGCACACGTTGCAATGCTACTATAAAAACGTGAAATCCTTTGATTTTTCTCCGATTTGGTCCTTGTTTTTTCTAGAAAAATGTTGAAATCATCACGAACGACACAGGACTATGAATTTATAGACTCTTTACAATTAAATGCCCAAAACAACGAACCCTTATAAATCAAATTTGTAAAAATAAAGCTATAAATCTAACAAATCAATCCTGAAACATCCAAAAATTGCAAACCATTCACAACTATTTATTTATACGAACAATACAAAATATAAACCCACAAATTCTATAAAAGCAATTCTGGAAAAAATAAATTGGGTTAAGAACCTGTCTCTGATACCAATTGAAGGAACCGTGAGGTCTAATGCAGAAGCGAAATCGATCCCGATGTCGTTTTTCATAGTTACAAAATTACATAACAACAAATTTATGCATTAAACATAAAATTACAACATGCAAAATAAAAGAGGAGGAAGGGGTTAGGGATTAACTTACCCTTGAAGAACAAGTTCTTCACGAAATCCTCCTTTCTGAATTGACCACGATCAAACATGAACCAAGAACCAACCATGAGGATACCACCATAAAAGCGACCTCCGTATTCTCCTTAGGATGAGAATTCTCATGAGTGTGTGGGCTCTGAGTTTTGGAATGGAGAGAGTTTGAGAGAGAGGAAGAATAAACTCTACTAGAAGATTTTTTTTAGCAGAGTAGTAGATGAGACACAGCCCCAGAGAGGCTATCTAAATCTTTTGTGAAGAAGATTATTGTCTCGTGGAACTACCCCTCATCACGATAGAGATTGAGAGAGAATTAAGGGAAGGGAAATTATTTCCCTTCCTTTAATTTTGAATATATATATATATATATAACTATATGTTATATCATATATAACACACAACCTATACTTTTTATATTGTTTCAAATACATTATATTAATTATATCATATATAATTAATTTAAATTAATTATATTACATAATTAATTCCCTCAATTAACTTGAGCAATTCAAATCATTCTACCTTTTTAAGCTATAAAGGAGACCTTATAGACCTGTAGATTGAAGCTCTAATGGTACTTAAATAATTAATGAAACTCCTTTAATTAAATTATTCAACATCCATTAATTGCCGGTCACTCCACAAAAAATCGAAAGCAGCACTCTTCGCACTACAGATATATTTTTTTGTCCATTGGATATAATCAGTCAACAATGCGATGATCCTTCACAAATTGCTCATAAGTACAGTTAGACCAAAATTACCGTTTGCCCCTGTAGTTACATCACACTCCTTAAGTATCACTGATACCTTAAATGAATAATAATTCATAGTCAAACTATGACCAAACCCCTCTCGGGCCAAGAGAGTGTGTGGTGCCATATTGTTCAAGCCTCAGAATCAACCCCTTAAGAGAGCAATTTCTCTACTTACCTCGAAATTAGGGAAAGAGTGAATTTCGTCTTGTGTAGTTGTGTTCTCAGCTCCCCAATAAAACGAATCCCCAAAATGGTAGGCTTATTGAGTCGGCAATTTCACTACTCTCACCTATACAAATCAAAGGACCACCTTCATAGGTAGATTACAACTCACTCAAGATTCAGGTCATGTCACCTATAGTCATCTTGATGAAATGTAAGTCTCTATTTATTAACGACGTTATATAATGAGACTATTCATTTTGTGGTCCGGTCTTATACAAACCTCTTTGTATAGAATACTTCCGCTCACATGTCTCTACATGAATGATCAAGATTAGATCATTTATAGCACTTTACAACAATTGTAACATCTACAAACTGGACAATATTTGTAGTGTCACAAGGATAAGGTATCCAGTCTTATCTATTTACTATAAACCATTTAGTTTATCACTTAAACATGATCTACTTGTATGTCTCTACATACATGTTTAAGCTACAAAAGATAACCCTGGAAGTTAGTTTGTTGGTTTTATGGGTTAGTGCTACTAAATGTTGAATAAAATATTGTATATTTTATTAAATAAACAAAATTGTTTGTATATTACAATTACAAACTACAAGACCCATGAAATTTAGGGCATCAACTCCAAAACTTATGACACTTATTGCCTAACCTACTCCTAAAAACTGTCTCCATTGCACCTGATAAATAGTTAATGCACCCATATATAACTCTTGTTCAATATCCTTAACCAACTTATATACACAACCAAGAACAACTTTACATAGGTTTATCCCCCATTAGTGCTATCTAGGGTTCTACCCATTTTTATCTATACTATGTACATGATGGTTTTATACTAAAACAAAATATGATAGATCACCTAAACTTCTTCAACTTCTCTGGGATCTTTGAGTATATGGCATACTGCTAGACCAGCTAGTCTCTGGAGAATTAACTGCTACTTGGAAAAATGAAAACATTTAAAAAGGGTAAGCTAAAACGCCTAGTGAGTGACCTCCTTGTAAAACATACTTACATATTGAACATGATATGAAAACATAATTTGTTGAATAAGCATGTAACTCTATGTCTGAGGGTTGAGGAGTAGTTTAAAAGCCATAGAAGAATATAACATCTCTATGAATATTTTCAAAACCCTAGAAAACTCAAGCATTACCAACCTCCTTTGAAAAACATCATCCTCTTGCCTTGTCTTAGTTGAAGGAGAGCCCTTTTGCTCGATCGCTCAACGTCCATAATCTTAGTTGATGTAGAGTAATCTTAATATAATCAATGTCGATGGTACTTATCATACGTGCACTATACAAGTCCCAAAGGCTACTAGTATAGACATACACCTTGAATACTGTCATCCCTTAGGTATCAAGGGACTCGAATACCTTCATTCCCTTCAGTATCAAGTTTTCTCAATAAAAACATTATAAACATAGTTTATGACTAAAAACTTAATGTTTCAAGCATGAAGCATCCCATTGAGAGGCACATCATAAAAATAATGATGGAGTTAGTATGTAATTAGTGGAAGCAATCAGAATCATTAGCACTATAATTCCTTCAATTTTAGCAAAGAAACATGCATGTTCATGACATAAAATAGGGTTTTGAAGATATACTTTTGAAGAACTTCTTCAATCTTCAAATCCAGCTTGAAATACCTCTCCAAAAGCTTATAGACCACCACTTGATCTTCCCTACTATTCTCTAGGACCTTAGATTGGGTGGTAGAACCCAAAATGAGGTTGAATGGAAGGGAAAAGGAGAATTTTAGGTGTCTTTTCCTTTTTTTTTTGAAGAACAAGAGAAAAACTATTTTTTCTCTTTCTAAAATTCAACATGCAAGCACCAAAATCTCAGACATCTCCACTCCATTTTATTTAACATTATCATGCCAAGTGATTTCATGTGGAAATGATACCAAGTAGATCAAAATGGAAGTGGAATTTTGGATGTTAAAAGTGGGAAAACCCCACTAAATTGATTTTCAAATTTAAATTGAATTAAATGAAGTTTTTATTGAATTTATAATAAAATTCAATTTTAATTTAATTTTTCAAAAATTAAATTAAAACAAAATTTGATTTAAATATTTGAATTTTCATAAAAATAAAAAATTCAATTTAATATGAAATCAAATAATTAATTAAAAATAATTTAATATATGATATTAAATTATTAAATCACCAATTCTACAAATACGAATCTCTATTCATATAATTTGATATTTAAATCATATTTAAATATTATTCAATTCTCCAATTTCGTTTAATTCGATATCATGTAATTATATCGTATATAATTACTGGTTTCCTTGATTTGAATTTGAATGTTTCAAATTTTCTCATCACACTATTCTAAGGTTTAATCCATTTGTGAGCTAGTAGGGGACCTTATGGACCTACAGATCATGAGCTCTAACGATCCGAGATTAATTGGCTAAACTCTTTAAACCAAATTAATCAACATTCGTTAACTACTGGGTCACTCCACTAAAGCCCAGTAGTTGCACTCCGTTCATCGTAGATATATTTTTGTCCATTTGAAAGACCAGAGAGAGTCTCCTTCTTCCACAATTTGTTCATCGATTTTTTACAGTGGAAAATAACATAAGAGTTCTATGTGCGAGTTTTGAGTTGTTTGTGAACAATTTCAAACCTTCATTCTTACTACTAAAATTCTCTCATTCCAAAATAGACAGAGCCTACCACTACTGGGTTCTCTACCTGAGAATACCAAGAAAGCCTTTGTGGTAGTGTTCGTGTATTTGATCGAGGTTTTCTTGAAGAAAGTATTCAAGGTGTTCGTATATTGTTCGAGAGATTCTTGAGGAAAAGTCTTCGAAGGTAAGGTTTCTAAAACCTATTTATATAGCATGCTGGAATTTATGTTAATGCATATCTTGTTCATGTTTTATTGTAAAATTTACATTCAATGAAAAATGGAATTTGGGACGATCTTTCTTCCGCTCACGGTTCCCTTCAATTTGGGATCCTTCAATGCGACATGAGCTCGTGCTGATAATGTGTTGTAAAATCGAAGAGCACAATGGGAATATGAATATGGATAAATATGATAAAATAATAAAATAACTGAAATTATGAAATAACTAAA
This sequence comes from Benincasa hispida, assembly GCF_027475165.1. NCBI lineage: Eukaryota > Viridiplantae > Streptophyta > Magnoliopsida > Cucurbitales > Cucurbitaceae > Benincasa > Benincasa hispida. The sequence goes on along the minus strand of NC_143480.1, from coordinate 15,768,746 downwards.
ATTATAAAAATAGGATAATATGGAAATTCAAAGTGAGATTTTTAAGTGTGTATTTTCAAGATCCACTAAATGTCACTATTTATATACAAAGTGGCAAGTAGAATGTGGTCTTACATGGACACAAGCATGAATAACTACAAGGCATATGGACAACATGAAAATTGACACATGACTTTTAGGACATTAAACATTGGACATCTATATTATAAAATTCATAATAGTGTTAAATTTTTAAAAATTATAATTTTTATTAGTATAACTACATGGTGGAGGATTGAACCTCCAATATTTAGAGATGGAGATCATGCCAGTACAAGCCAAGCTCACTTTAGCTTAAAAAATATAATTTAGTCTATATGATTTGATAAAATCTCATAAATAGGTAGAATTTCCATAAATAGTGTTAGCCAAACTATAAGAACTAAATTATAATTATAAATCTTTCCTTTTATACCAAACTTAGGAAAATAAAATTAAGGGAACATGTCTTTTTGGTCCTAGGTTTTGAGTTTATTGTCTGTATAATGTGATAAAATCTCATATAGTATCTCTGAGTTTGTCGAACTATAGAAATTAAATTCTAATTATAAATATTTGTTTTTACCAGATGTAGGAAAATAAAAATAGAGGAACATGTCTTTTTAGTCATAGGTTTTGAGTTTACTTTCCATTTGGTCCATAGGTTACAAAATGTCGCATTTTTTAGAACAACTTTTAAGTTTGATTTCAATTTAGTTCTTACGTTTCAAAATGTTAAAATTTATTTTTGAGGTTTGAATTTTGATTCAATTGGTCTATAGATTTCAAGATTTACACCTTTTAATATCTATTTTCACCAAATTCTCACTTTCATGGCCTATTTGGAATCTCATGATTTTGAGGGATTTCAAATGATAATGGATTTTAAATGATTTTTTTGTTGTTTATTATTGCAAGAAGATGATTTTAAAAGATAAATTATTTTAAATGGCAAAACTACTGAAAATATTTACAAATAATAACAAATATCATGGTCTACAATAGACTATGATAGATCACTATTTGTGTCCATCATGACATAATAGACACAGATATTAATCCATTGTAGTCTATCGCAGATAGACAGTAAAATTTTGATATACTTATACATATTTTGATCTATTTTCCTATATTTGAAAAAATCCATTTTAAAATTTGGAATAATTTCAAATACTATTTTTACCTTAAAAACTTCCCTGACTAGAATGGTTGGATTTTGCCAAATTTTATAGAATTCAGAAGTAAATTACTAATTTAAACTCGACATACTCTAATTTTCAAGTAACAGATCATAGACAAAAACCTATATTAGTAAATTCTTAACTTCGTCTTTTTCGATCACCATCCAAACACGAAACTTTAAATATATTCATTTCAAATATTTCTCATTCCAAACGAAATAATTAATTTAAGATCATTTATTGGATTTCAAATTAATAGATTTAAAATCATTTCCAAAACTTTCTTGAATCCAAAAGGTTCAAGTGTTAATCTCTATTAATTAATTTTAAAAAATCAAAAGAATTATAATTAATTAAGTGTTCCTATTTTTTTTCTTCATTATTAAAATTATTTTTAAAATTTCACTTAATATCATTTTCATATTAATCTATAGATATTAACGCAAAAGTTACAAGTGAATTTTGTAAAAAAAAATCGACATTAAATTTATAAATTTTGAATCTTACCGACCAAATTGAAACAAAATTGAAAATTTAATAGACTAAAAATATAACATTTTGAAACTTAAAAAGACTAAATTAAAATCAAGCTAAAAAATAATAACTAAACGTGATGACCATGTCCTATGGCAATTTCATTTTTTTATTGTGTTTTCTTCAATTTTTTTTTTCTCAAAGTTTATGTGTTTTTGAGCGAGAAAAATAATATCGCAATAGAGATTGATTATGTTAGGGCTACACATAATCATTCTTAAGCGATGTTAGTATGTTTGTTGTATTTTTCTTAATTTTCTCACAAAGTTGTGTTTGGATAAACAAATTAGAGACATTATCAAAAGTAGAATTTTCATCAATTATAAACATACTTGAAAAAAGGATCATCGGTACAAAAACCTCTTAGGCAAAATCTTAGGTTAATTTTGTTATGGTCTAATATTTGTGTATAAGCTCACTAGAAACTTCTCTTGAATGTACAAAATGATTTATTCAGTGAATAGCAAAACAAATAATAAAAATAAAAATGATTAGGAAGCCTCGAAGCCTTATCTGCTCGTCGTCGTCGTCTTCTTCTTCTTCGAGCTCATCTTCTACCATTCACGTTCTCTACGAGGTGCAGGATAGGAACTCTCAACTTGTTCCTTGAGGTTGAGTACGATTCTTAACAATCTTAGCATGGCAATGCATTCGCATTGAGCAAGCCAAGTATGTAACAGGTATTCGATTAAGAAGAATCAACCACCGATTATCAGTGCTGTTTCAAGCTTTAAGCTCGCCATCGATTCTCCGAGCTCACTCGGCTCTGTCGCCTTTCTGGTTGGGTCGATTCTGTACAATGAATGCTTCATTTTGCTGTAATCATATTCAACAACACCCACAACTCTTTAAAACTCAACATCCAAGCTCCTCCCTGAGGGCGAGAAACCCTATTCAATGGCCATCTGCAGTTATTCAGACGGCGGAGAGCCAAGTGGCGACTGAGGAAGCTACCTCCCAATCGGAATCTGTTGCTCGTCGCCTTATTCTGCTTCGTCATGCTAGGAGTTCACGGCAAAAGCTTTCATTGCGAGGTGACATTCTAAAATTTCTCAGATTATTGCACTGTCTATGTAGCTATGAACAACTTGCATTCTCTGATACTCTTTCATTGTGCAATTTCACCGTATTCTATTATCGTCCTGTCATGGTTAAATATGAATTTCGTTTGTTCTCCTTAATTATTGTTCTCTAGATCATGATCGCCCCTTGAGTAAAGATGGAAAAGTTGATGCTATTAAAATTGCTCATAAACTCCAAGAATTGAGTTGGATCCCTGAACTTATTTTATCCAGGTTAGGTATTCCTTCAACTGATTATACACTTTCACGATGTCTTTTTCTCCCCCTCATTCGAACGACCCTGTTTGAACTTAGAATGCCCTGCAATACATGATCATAGGTATGATGTTTTATTTTTCTGTAGCTTTACATATTTCCAATAATCAATTCTTTGTATTAAATAGGGTATTCAGGAAAAGAATTAAAGAATCTAACTGTCTGTCTTTTGGGGTTCGACTTGAATTTACTGGAGCAGTGATGCCAAGCGAACCAGAGAAACACTTAAGATAATGCAGGATCAAGTTAGTGGTTTTTCGGAAGCAGAGGTTCATTTCATTTCCAGTTTTTATTCCATTGCTGCCATGGATGGTCAGACTGCGGAGCACCTTCAGCAGGTTATCTGTAATTATTCAAGGAACGAGATAATTACAGTCATGTAAGTGTCACTGATTCTTTATTCAAAAGGTGTGCACACATTCCTTGGTTTGGTCAAACAGTTTCACTAGAAAAAGAGCAACTACAAAGGGCAATGAGGAACTGTTTTCAGTATCATCTTTAATTTTGAGAACATTGTTGTCAATTAATTACTACTTTCTAGTGGATAATTTTGTAAAAGCTCAGGCCACAACATGTTTACCATACTGCATTCATGAATCGGTTGTTTTGTATACACTGCAATACTACATGTTTTAATCTCCTCTCATGTCAGGACTCCTTCCATTTTGTAGCCAGCTCCATTACGAAGGCATAATATAACTCTATTGATTGAGTAAACTCAATTTTAGCCATATTTTCTCATTTTATTAATGAAATTTAGTATAACAACCTTCCAACAGAATCAACATTTTTTTTTTGTTTTAAACAACCAGTACATATGCATTGTGGTTTCTTACAAGGAATTGTGAAATAATAATTTGATATGGACCATAACATAAAATGGGGAAATGGTAAGACAACAATGGTTTTTATGCAGGTGTATGGGACATAATAAAGGGTGGGAAGAGGCAGCCTCAATGTTTAGTGGTTCCTCCATAAAACTGAAGACATGCAATGCTGCTTTGCTTGAGGCTTCAGGAAAATCATGGGATGAGGTTAGACCTTAATCATTTTGATGCATGTTATTGGTTTGAATTTGAACTTTTTGCATGGCTGAATGGGCATGTATTATGATTGTACACGTACATACAGTGAGAACATATGTGCTCTTTGTTGAGGTTTCACATTACTTTCCCTCAGTTAACTTCGAGACTGACTTTCTTAAGAAACAATCTGGATACTCATATTTTATTTCTTAAAATAAAACTATTGCTTGGGTATTTTCTATTGGTTAGGGTCGAACTAAATTGATTTAATCTGAGAGAGATTTTGTTAGACCCCGGTCATTCATGCATACAAGAGGAGGGGTAAGAGGGGAATTACTCCTAGGATAGTGGGGAAAGGTTATAACCGTCTATATAAGAGAATCACAGGGGAAGGGGACCACGAGGCTGAGCTTTACAAGGGAATGAAGGGAGGCATAGGGAGGTAGGAAATGTTTCGAGGAATAGCAGCCATAAGCTGAAAAGAGAGAAAGCTAGCCCTCTCGAATTGGCTAGTATTGTTGGGTTCTTCTTTTCTTCTTTATCTTGATCTTGTTTCTTTTCTCTTGTTGGTGTTTGAATCTTTGTGTTCTTTGTAAACACTCATCTGGAAATATAAATAATATTAGAACAGAGGTGAATATCCTGTTTTTTGGTGGATTTCTTTGTTCCTTTTGTGTGGTTTAAGCTAAGAGCAGGAATCGGAACTTAACAAATTGGTATTAGAGCCGTTACAATCCTGGGGCGAACAAGGCAAATGGCACAGAAGCAGATCAAAGAGAGAATTGAAGCAATGGAGAAGGAGATTTCAACTATGAAGGATCTGATTTTGGGCCTCTGTAAAAGCGTGGAGAAACTCTCAGAGGACATAAGAGAGAATAGCTCGATGAACGAAGAATCGAGGATTGTTGAAGGGCCATGCATCAAAAACAAGGGAAAAATGGAGGAAGTCGAGTCTACTCACCATCTAGGAAGTGGAGGCATTGATAAAAGTAAGTACAAGTGACCAGAGATGCCTGTCTTCAATGGTGAGAATCTGGAATTGTGGGTATATCACGCCGAGTACTATTTTGAGATCCATGAACTCAATGATCAGGGGAAGGTGAAAGTAGTTGTGGTGAGTTTCGTTCCAGACGAGGTGGACTGGTTTAGGTGGAGCCATAACTGGAGAGCTATTGGGACGTGGGAGGAGCTTAAGCGGAGGTTGTTCAAACACTATTGACCCTCAACGGAGGGGAGCCTTGGAGCTCGATAGCTGAGAATTAAGCAAGATGGCAGCTATGCTGATTACATGAAAAAGTTCGTGACCTACTCTGCACCACTACCGGAGATGGTAGAAGAGGTACTTGTTGACGCCTTCTTGAACGGGTTGGATTTGGCCATATGTGCGGAGGTTATCAGTAGACACCCGGTTGGCTTAGACGCCAATATGCACGAGGCCCAACTGATTAGTGACCGCAACATGGCGCTTAAGTTGGCATTATCTTAGCTGGGTATTAGTGGGCTGGGAAAGGAGGCCCAAACTGAAAACAAAAGTAGTAGCCCAACCATAAAATCGAACGTGACGGCTACTGAGATGGGGGCTACCAAACAGGTTACTATCCCCATCAAAGGGAACTTCATGAAGAAAGAATCCTTGGTCAAACGACTGTCTGACGTCGAGTATTAAGAATGGTTGCCGAAGGGTCTTTGTTTTTGTTGTAACGAGAAATACTCAGCCGATCATCGTAGCAAAACGAGGGAGAATCGTGAGTTGATGTTATTCATCACCACAGAAGATGACGTAGCTGAGGAAACCGGGGAAGAAGAGACAGAAGAAGCACCGAAACTAAAAACGATTGAAGTGGTAGAAGATGTAGAGATGTCCCTGCGCTCCATGATGGGTATTTCAAAGCGTGGAACGATGAAAGTGAGAGGAACCATTGGGAGAAGAGAGGTAATCATTCTTGTAGACTGTGGAGCGACTCATAATTTTATTCACCAGAAGCTGATCAACGAGTTGAAGCTTACCATAACGACCACCGGAAATTATGGCGTGGTGATAGACAATGGGGAAGCGCTTCAGGGTAAAGGGGTATGTAAATATATTACTTTACATTACAGGAACTGATGATTACAACTGATTTTCTTCCAATAGACCTGGGAAAGATGGATGTGGTCCTAGGAATGCAGTGGCTCTACACTACAGGATTCATGGGGGTGCATTGGCCCTTGCTAACTATGTGCTTCATGGAGGGGTATCGAGTAGTAACACTTAAGGTGGATCTGATGCTAACTCACCCGGAAATATCAATGAAGGCCCTAGCCAAAGTCTGGGATGAGGAAGATCTTGGGTTTCTAATCGAGTTCCAAAATGAAATAGTAGATAATTGAGATGGGGCTGAAGAGGATGCTGACCAAGGGATAGAAAAGCTACCTGTGATGATTCAATGTCTGCTTGAAGAGAATGAAGACATATTTGGGGCTCCAACAGAACTCCCACCTAGAAGAGAGATAGATCATCAAATCAACACCTTGGAAGGACGACCACTGGTTAATGTAAGACCATACAAATATGGGCACAAGCAAAAGGAAGAAATAGAGAAACTCGTGGGGGAAATGCTTGAAGTGGGGATTATCAGACTGAGTCTAAGCCCTTATTCTAGCCCTGTAGTAATAGTGAAGAAGAAAGATGGGAGTTGGAGATTTTGTGTGGATAATTGGAAATTGAACCAAATAACTATTGCTGACAAATTCCCTATCCTAGTGATCGAGGAATTCCTCGATGAGCTCCATGGATCTGCTGTTTACTCCAAACTAGATGTAAGGTCAGGCTATCACCAAATCCGTATGAGGGAAGAAGATGTTGAGAAGACAGCCTTCCAGACTCACGAAGGCCATTACGAGTTCCTTGTCTTGCCTTTTGGATTGACTAATGCTCCGGCAACATTCCAGTCATTAATGAACCAAATTTTTAAGCCATTTCTTTGGAGGTTCATCTTGGTTTTTTTTCTATGATATCCTAGTCTACAGTCCTGACTCCACCCATGAAACACACCTAGCTGTGGTTTTTAATCTTCTGAAAGATCATAAACTATTCACAAATAAGAAGTGCATATTTTGTCAGCCTAGAATTCAATATCTTGGTCATTGGGTGTCACAAGAAGGGGTAGAAGCGGATGGGGATAAGGTAAAAGTAATGCTGCAATGGCCGGGACCTACTACGGTGACATAACTGAGAGGATTTTTAGGTCTCACGAGATACTATCGACGGTTTGTGTAGAAGTATGGACACATAGCAGCCCCCTTGATTCGTTTACTGTAGAAAAACGCCTTTCATTGGGACGAGCAAGCGAATCATGCTTTTGAGGAACTAAAGCAAGCCATGTCCTCGCTTCTCGTGTTGGCGTTTCTAGACTTCTCAATTCCTTTTTTGATAGAGACGGGTGCTTTGGGACACAGGCTGGGAGCAGTGCTTACTCAAAATTCGAGGCCAATTGTGTATTTCAGTCAGAAGCTGTCTCCACGAGCACAAGGGAAGTCATCTATGAGTGCGAACTGATGGCAGTAGTGTTGGCCTCCAAAAATGGAGGCATTACCTCTTGGAAAGCAATTTTGCATTGGTGTCGGACCAAAAAACATTGAAATTTTTTATTGAGCAGAGGGAAGTGCAACCTCAGTTCCAAAGGTGGTTAACCAAATTGTTGGGATATGATTTTGAGATTTTGTATCAGCCTGGCCTCACAAACAAAGCCGCGGATGCCCTCTCCCGAATACCCCCTACTGAAGAACTTATGTTAATGTCTGCACCAGCCTTACTCGATGTTGACAGGGTACTCGATGAGGTCCGATAGGATGATGAGCTGCAGGCCATAACAGCTAAACTGAAAGAAGATCCTAAAGGAAAGGCAAATTATCAGCTGTGCCGTGGGAAACTGCTATATAAAGGGAGATTGGTGCTGTCCAAGAAATCCTTGATGATACCCTCACTGTTGCATACCTTCCATGACTCGGTGTTAGGTGGACATTCGGGTTTTCTTCGAACATACAAGAGGATGTCTGGGGAAGTTTATCGGCAAGGAACGAAGGCTGGTATTAAGAGATATGTACAACAATGTGACACGTATCAGCGGAATAAGGCAAAATCCTTGAAATTGGCTGGATTGTTACAACCCTTACCTATACCGGAGCAAATTTGGGATGACTTAAAGATGGATTTTGTGGAAGGGCTGCCCAAATCAGAAGGATTTGATGTTATCATGGTGGTTGTGGACAGACTTAGTAAGTATGCTCATTTCATGCGATTAAAACGCCCCTTCACTGCTGAACAAGTGGCCGAAACTTTCATTCAGGAGGTTGTGCGACATCATGGAGTCCCTAAATCCATAGTGACCGATCGGGACAAAATCTTCCTTAGTCACTTTTGGAAGGAATTATTCTCAATGATGGGGACAGTTTTAAAGAGGAGCACGACTTTTCATCCTCAAACGGATGGCCAGACGAAACGGGTGAATCGTTGTTTAGAGATGTATCTAAGATGCTTTTGTAATGAACAGTCGTTGAAGTGGAGCAAGTGGATTCCTTGGGCCGAACTCTGGTACAATACCACATTCCATTCTTCAATCAAAACTATCAAGCTGTATTCGGGAGGAAACCACCACCATTAATATCCTATGGTGAGAAGAAGACTTCAAATGATCTAGTGGAGCAACAGTTGATAGCCCGAGATCATCTCTTTGAGGGCTTTAAAAGAGCATTTAGTGCTTGCAAGGGATAGAATGAAGAAACAAGCAGACTTAAATAGAAGGGGGTTACAATTTGAGGTGGGTGAGGAGGTATTCTTGAAGCTCAGACGCTATAGACAACAATCATTGGCAAGGAAGCGATGTGAAAAACTGGCTCCAAAATTCTATGGTCCATACAAGGTGAAGGAACGGGTTGGGGAAGTTGCATACAAGCTGGAGTTACCTCCAGAAGCAAATATTCACGATGTGTTCCATGTATCCCAGCTGAAAAAGAAGTTGGGGGAACAAATCAGGGTACAACAACACCATCCAGCTTTGACCGAGGAATTCGAACTGCAAATAGTTCCGGAATTCATTTTGGGTATTCGTTGGAATAGGGAAGTGGCTGCAAATGAATGGTTGGAAAAATGGAAAGGGTTGCCAGAAAGTGAAGCTACTTGGGAGGCAGTGCATCTGATGAAAGAACAATTTCCCCAGCTACACCTCGAGGACAAAGTGCACTTCGAAGGGAGCGGTATTGTTAGACCCCCGATCATTCATTCATACATATAAGAGGAGGGGTAAAAGGGGAATTATTCCTAAGATAGTGGGGAAAGGTTATAACCGTCTGGATAAGGGAATCAAGGGGAAGGGGACCACGAGGCTGAGCTTTATAAAGGAATGGAGGGAGGCATGGGGAGGCAGGAAATGTTTTGAGGAATAGTAGCCATAAGCTGAAGGAGAGAAAGCTAGCCCTCTCGAATTGGCTAGTATTGTTGGGTTCTTCTTTTCTTTTTTATCTTGATCTTGTTTCTTTTCTCTTGTTGGTGTTTGAATCTTTGTGTTCTTTGTCAATACTCATCTGGAAATATAAATAATATTAGAACAGAGGTGAATACCCTGTTGTCTGGTGGATTTCTTTCTTCCTTTTGTGTGGTTTAAGCTGAGAGCAGGAACCGGAACCTAACAGATTTCTTCAGATGCTGAAGTTGAGACAACCCCCACTCCACATGGCAGGGTCGAGGTTTTAATGAAGATCAAATTTAACATCTGTTTTTCTATAACCATCAATGTGTGATAGGATGGGACGGATGCTGAGCCCCACGAGGAATATTAGATTAAATCATACTTTGGTAGTTGGTTCAACTAGTGGTAGTCATGCAGTTAACAAATGGTATGGTGAAAACTGTAAAGATGTGATCACTAATTGCAGGAGCTTTGGTTTTTTGGTACACTTGGATGCCCTGGGTTGTAGGGAATGAGGGGAAGACAATCTAGATAGCTCTTGCGTAAGGACCACAATGTTATGGAGCTTGGTTATAAATGTTGAGCCTGTTCAAGTTCAAGGTTTATTAAGTTCACATATTTTCTTACACTTTCAAATGACAAAAGGCATCCTCCTATTTATTGCTCGCCCATTTTCTTTTTCTTTTTTTTTTTTTAAAGTCCACGTTGGAAAAATGAAGAGACCTTGCAATGTTTATAAGATACATGGATTATTTCGCTCATTATCAATTGATTTTGAGATGGACTCTCATGTAATCTAATATGGTAGCTGACCCATAAGCCTAAATAGGTATTCGGTAAAAAAAAAAAAAAAGAAGAAAAAAAAAAAACTAATCCAAGGATAGTGAACTCAAAGAAGACACCATCTTGATGGGACATGTTGAGGATCTTATGTTGAAAAAATCAATTTTTATAAGATACATGGAATACTTTTTTCGTTGTTAATTGATTTTGAAATAAAACTCAATGTTACCTAATACCTCTCTCTTCTAGAGAAGATCCGGTTTGATAACCATGATCGCATGTTTTGCAGCAGAATATGCTCGAAATGCCTGTAGATTCTTAATCGCTTTCACTCTTACTGATCTTTGCCTTGTGATCTACATATTCAGGCATTTGCTTTGGCGGGACTAGGTGGATGGAAGCTTCATGGCATAGTAAAACCAAATAGTAGATCATAGAACATTTTAAAGTTTTCTAGAATAGCTCAGCAGATAGCAACCATTCGCTGTACCCAAATTCACCCTTTGAATGCTTATTTATCTATATATAATAATTTTTAATTTTTCTTTGAAGGGTGTTTAATGAACTTTCGACTTCTTGGCCTTGTGTATATTTAGCAGCGAGAATTTTGTCATTTAAACCTTTTCGCTTAGTCTCCTCAATTAGTATTTGACTATTTGTCGTGCCATAGACTCAGAAATATAACCATTTTCGTGGGGTTTGGTTTTGAAAGGGTTCTTCCCTAAGTTAACAATATTCTGTAAATTATGAATAATAAAGAAATGATAGACTTATAAAATTGACCTATTACAAGCAATATTTTACAAATGTTCTAAACTTTAATTACATTCCATAATTAGATTTTTGGAATTTTCGGACATTTTAATCTTGTAATACACTTTCTCTTTTATTAAATATTCGTATTATTTTGTAATTAAAATACTAAAAACAATTCAAAAATGTTTGTATTATCTTATAAATGCAAGATCTCTCTCATATTAAATTTTTGTATTATGCTATAATTAAAATATTTAACAAATTCAAACCGACTTTTCAATGCAAGATGTCATATTTCTCTACTTGTATATGTTTCCTATTGAGACCAATGTGGTGAGTAGGTTGTGAGAATTAATGTGTAAGTGTAAGGAAAAGGGTAAAAAGTTAGAAGAAAAGTTTGAGTTAGAAAGCTTGACTCTTGGGTGAAGCTAGAAGAAATGGTAGAAATCGCTAAGTATAACTCATGCATTGGAGGCTAGAAAAATGGCTAAGTATTGTGCCCATGCGTTAGCCTTGCTCATTTAAGAGGTTATTTGGGCATTGAAGGAAGCCAAAATGTGGCTGAGAGAAAAGCTACGCGTAGACAAGCATGTGGCAGCCAAGTCTTGAGAGGTTAGCGTGCATGCGACAACCTCAAGTGTGCACGAGCGTGGGCGTTGGAGTTGCGCTCATTGGACGATCGTGTAGCAATGAGCGGAGCTAAGTGATACGTTAGGCGATCGTGTAGCGGTGAGCGGCGTTGAGCGATGTGGTAGACGGTCGTACGACGCTAGATGATGCGAAGTGTCGCGTTAAACGATAGCACTACACGATGAACGATAGCATTAAACGATGGGGCGTTGGCACTATACGATTGGCATCATCGCTAGACGATGACGCTGGGTGATGGCACTACGCGATGGGCGTGGGCGCTAGACGATAGCCGTGATGCGCTAGATGATGGGCGTCAGCGCTACACGATGAGCATCAGCGAGATCTGCACGATGAGCGACAATTGTGCGATAGGTTGTGTGCTGCGCAATGGGGGAGAGCGAGATCGTTGGGTGACAAGCATCAGCATGAGGTCACTGAACGATGAGTTACACGATGGGGTAGTGAGCTAAACGATGGAGCATGCGTTTATCAGTCTTAATCACCGATTAAAAGCACCGGTCGTCTTAAGCACCAGATTTAACTCCATGAAAGCTGAAGGTGTCATGCTATGCTTTAATAAGAAGCGCTGGAAAGCAGTATAAAAAGGGGAGGCTGAACTTTAAACGATCAGTTTGAACATTTCTTCCGTGCAAATTTAGAGATCTTAGTGTTTCTGGAAAGCTCTGAGAGTCTACTTTTAGAGGTGACACTGCCAGAAGAAGTCCTCACTGGGATAAGGTTGGAGAAGGAGAAAAAGGACTAGAGGTTTTGTTCTTAGGTGAATCTGGGCCATCGTTAAAGAATTGAGTCTTCAGGACAAACCACGAGAAGTTTGAAGCTGAAATTTTAAGTTAAGCTTCCTGAGACAATTCTTAACAAGTTTGTAGAAGAAAATTTCTTGAGATGAGCTCTATAATTCGAGTTATTAATTTCGTAAGTTGAATTTGGAATTTCATGAACAAGCAGGTAACTGCTTGAGTTGAGTAAGCTGACAGCTTAAAGGAAACGATTGGACAGACCAAAGGCTGAGCTTTTCTATGCGTTGGACTTGCTGTGTAGGCCGAGGAGACCTTGCAGTGAAGTCTTGGACGCATAAGCAGCCCTGAGGACGACCATGTGCAGGTAAAAGAACACTTATAGGAAAGTGTTGGTTGCATAAGTAGTGGTACGTTTGTGAAGAGTGGTTGGAAGCTTTGCATGAGCGAAATCTCAAAGAAATTCCTAAGTGTGAAAACCTACAACAAGGTATGCGTTGGAGAGAAAGTCTTCTAAAGAAAGGCTAAACGCAAAGCTTACTTAAGGGTTAGTTTCAAAAGGAAGACCTATGCTAGTAGCAAATATATGCTTTTGTGTCCACAAGATTGACACCAGTGATAGAAACATATCGACCCTTGAGGAATAGTTCTAAAAGTTGTGAGTGACTAAATATTTACAATATTTTAAAGAAACCATGTTTTAAAGAAAGATTATTCTCATGCTATCTAGTTTTGCAAAGTAATTTCCAAGCAAATCATGAGTTATGTTTTATACGCATGCGTTTAATTACACCAAGAAAACCATGTATGAAAGTTTATTGAAAAACTATTTATGTGTGTTTAATTACACCAAACATGTGTTAGTACCTTTAAAGACATGTTTTCTATGCGTTATGCTTTACATGCTTTAAAGAGAAAGTCATAGTATGACTAGTTTTACTTGAAGCTCGATACCGAGGAACATTTGAGAAGGTATTCGAGTAGGGACATCTGAGAAGGTATCTAAGCAAAAGTACCTAAGGTATGATGATACTTAGTTATCGCCACGTGCACATAGGTAGTAAAGTCAGAGATTGAGCAAAAGGGTTCTCTCTTGACTAAGTAATTGACGTTAGGATTAAACCACAACAAGGTTATTCTCAACTAAGGAACAGTTAATATTTTATGATGAAAAAAATCTTTATATGTTTTATGCTTGGAAAATGTTTATATCTCAATACAAGGTTACTGTAGAGATTTATATTTTAGTCTGATCTCTTTATTGAGACTTATGCATGAGAATAAGTTTTCTTTCTTAAGTCACTCATTGGGCTAGCAAGCTCATCTATTTTCAAATGTTTTTCTTTCCCCCAGTTAGCAGTCAAATCCTCAGGAGGTAGCTCTGCATCTGTTCTTCCACTCAAGGACAAAAGTTATCGTAACCCGTCTGTTAGGTGGTTACTGTAAATATTGTACACATGTTACAATGGTTTATATAGGGACTAAGGTTTTGGGTATTGCGACTTATGAAACTAGTAATGTAATCTCTGTAAATGTTTTGTGGGTAAACTTAATGTTTTTAGCCATAGAGCAGCCGCTGTGTATGAGATTGCATGTTGGTATCAGATTATTTTTGCTAGAGTTACTAGGCAGTAAGTGTCAGCAAAAGGGTTGATAACTGTTGCAGTCATGTCCTTTCCTAGGCTCAAAGAGTAGTCTGGGAGGGAGTGTGATATATCATTCTCTTGACTTTATGGGTTTTTGCTCTTGAATTATATTTTTTTGAATTAGTTATAGATTTGTCACAAATTTTTCTTTTTTACATATTTGGGATTTGGACCTAAAATTCAAAATCCCTAATTTTGGTGGTTGTATTTAATGCAAAATTATTGTCACAAATATTCGTTTTCATCTATATTCGTTTTCTATGTATATATACGAGATTTATTTCAAATATATTTAGAACTAGTACACATTTAAGGTTTTGTTATATAGTAAATACGACATATTTTAATTTTAATCTTGTTCCTATTAAGATATATATTCACATACTTTATTGTGTATACGCATACATATTTGAAATTAAGATGTAAGTTTAGTTACAAATATATACCTTTTTTCTTTTTTACATATTTCAGACGTGGTTATAAATCTTCATCTTTTATGTATATGTACGGTTTATTTAAAATATATACGAGGTTATTCTAAATGCATTTAGAATAAGTACTAATACATTCTTTATATTTTAATTTTTGTCTCGTTTATATTAAGATATATATTTCACATAATTTATCATATATACACATGCATATTTAGTT